>NC_087218.1:65129991-65172491 GCF_015104395.2 Macrobrachium nipponense | reverse complement strand
CTGTTTTATAGCATTCGTTCAAGGTATGAATTCTGAGAGAGAGAGAGAGAGAGAGAGAGAGAGAGAGAGAGAGAGAGAGAGAGAGAATAAGGCATATAATTTGTGTTGCGACCATGGATGCCACGTGAATATCTCCTGCGTATTCGTGTGAATCATTATTTACTGCTATAAAATGGATTTCAAAACAACTTCCTTTGCCTTCAATGAAATTTTTTTCCAGGGTGCAAAATCATCTATGTTAACCTCGATACCGCAAGCGTGGTACGTTTAAAATGAAAATAAAAAAGAACGATGGACAATTTAAAAAGTTATTTGAAGAAAATAGCAAAGGATGGGATAGATACAGAAAAGCTGTTTGACAATAGTAAATCAGTCGTATCCTGAGAAAGCATTTTACATATGCATACTGTAATCATTTGCTTAATTTTCATTCGTGGATTGTAAAGTAAATTTCCTTCAGTCACTTTCAATTTAATTTCCTTTTTTAATGCCGCAAAAAAATGGTTAAGGTTTTTCTTGCTCCCACCGAAAGTTATTATTATTTAAGTGGTACCTCGCCCATGTGAATTATTTTCTCTCTCTCTCTCTCTCTCTCTCTCTCTCTCTCTCTCTCTCTCTCTCTCTCTCTCTCTTTCCATATATTCATTCGGCAGGATGATGGTTGTTAGGCGATTTGTGGGTCATTGCCTCACTTTTGGCGGTAACCGTTGGCTGAGGATAAGAGGAGAATGGATTCGGTCCTTATCTTGGAGGTTTCCCTGACCTTACTCATGCAGGACGTTAATAAGCCGGAGATACTCTTGGGAGCTTATACACTTTGAAGGCCTTGCTGCATTTGAGGGCACCCTTTTTAACTGTATTACGGAGGACGTTGATGGTGTTCCTCTTTGACTGAAGTGAAGTCGTTGTGGAAGCTGCAGCCTTGATGTTTGTGAAAAATCTCCCGCGCTCTGTTCAGACGCCCTTCCTGTGTACTGTGGAGAGCACTATATGTACTCCTTATCTACGTCTCTGCATCTCTGGACCTGCCTCTTGACCTTGGGAGGGCATCAAGACTTTTCCCTGGTGCTGCTTTCGTCCTGCAACCTCTGGAGTAGTGAAAAGGCTTGATTCTGTTTCGATAGGCGGTAAGGATATAAACGGAATTATTCGTTACTGACGTTACTGACGCGGGTCAGTGTATCCTACAGCTGCAGACACCTTTGTGATTCCGGAACAGTGTGTGTGTGTGTGTATGTGTGTTACTTCCACCCAAATACGTAATTTCTGCGTTCAGCCACCTTTATCTGGGATCAATTGTGATTTTTGTTAGCGAGTCATTTATATTTATGCATGCTAACATTTTTGGGTAGTTGTATAATCTAGGGTTTAGGTTCTTTCGCCCTTTCATTATCTTAAGTTTTCAGGGCTTTCTATAAATAGGTTGTTTTCCTTCCTTCTCCTAATTACTGTCTATTGTTCTATTGTGTGAATGAGGGTATTTTTAAGTAAAGTTTTTTTTAACCCTAATTATTTTATTTGTGGGTTTAACCTAAGATTTATTTGTGATAAATACTCAAGTTTTGATTAGCATTTCCGTTTTCCTCTTTGAGTGTTATTGCTGAGTTTTTCACTGTTTCTTTGGAGATCTTGCCCCTTGGCCTTAAATGTTAATCCTTTTTGGCACTCATCGTAATAAGAAAAAGATCTCCAAACTTACAATTCTTTTAAATAGTTGAGTACTGTTTATAGCAATAAATAATACTACATACATGCATGACATACATACATACACACACACACACACACGCATATATATATATATATATATATATATAATATATATATATATATGCATTGTGCTAATTACAGTTGCATATATATCTGGTAAAAAGTTACTAGTAGATACTACATATACATACATACACACACACACACACACACACACACACACACACACACACACATATATATATATATAATATATATATATATATATATATATATATATATGATTATATATATATTAGTATATATATATATATATATTATATTTCTATGAGCGTCCTTCTGACACTCTTGTCTTTTCTTTATCCACTCACAAACTGAGGGAAATTTTGAGAACGAAGGAGGATTCGAAAATATAAGGGAAACGGAAACAAATAAAGTAACTGCTTCGTGTAAACGATAAAATAAAAACAAAGCCTCGTTATTGTGATATCTTAGAGAGCGGGAGGCATTTTGTACTTAGCTTCTATTCCATTGTTTCTTAACGATGTCTCGTAGATGGAAAGCATATCAATGTCATATTAACGAGGTGTCAAAACTGATTTTCTGCCTGTTAAATTCAGCTACCAGATTAAGCCGATAACACCCACATTTTGAGAAGGGACAAAGGCAACTAAGGGACTGCCGATCCCTTTCCACCACCGTATTTCGGTCCCCAGTCTAATTTCACGAAGGTCTTGACAGACATTTAGTCCGTAGTGTGCTAGAGTTCACACCTTCTCACATGTGGTCCGTCTGACCTGACCACTCACCCTCACCATTGTCGTCAAAGTATCCCGCAACTGCGACTCTGCCTCCTCACAGCTGCATTCCCGTCTACTTACCCAAATCTCTCGACTCAATCTAGCACCTCATTGTACCCTTTCTTTCCATACCCTCCCCTGCCGGCATTCAAAGACCTTTTCAGGTATACCTGCGAGGATTAGTGGCAGATATAAAAAGTCCCAAGGAGATCACTCCAGTTTTGACAGGATATTTAAGGAACCTCCCAAAATGGGTATAAATATGGGCTGGCATGGCCCATCAAATCGCACTATGCCCTAGCATTCCGCCTTAGCCTGTACCCACGGCACTACAGCCCAAGGTCCAAAGAATACCAGGTCAGACTGTCTCAGCGGTACTGCGCTTCTTTGTGACGTCACTGGTATGTGGCCATGAAGGGTCACTGTGGGAATTGTTTGCTCACACCCATTCTCTCTCTCTCTGTCACGACCTTGGGTGAGAAAGGTCCCCGTTAATCTTCAGGTACTGCTGAATTAAAGGATTGAATAACCCTCCATATGTCTCTCTATTGCAGTTGCTACAGCCGGCCGAGGTGATTCCACACCTTAGTCTGCCGACCTCAGCCAGCCGCTTTAGTATTCCTGAGTCTACGGCTAGCTTCCCCTACTACTACTACTACTACTCCATCCGGAACCCGGACTCTGTCTCAAAGTCCGACCTGACATCCTTATTGAAGCTGTCACACCTGGGGTACCTGACGCTGTCTGATGAAGAGTGCTCTTTCTCTAATTCCCTGGTGAAGAACTGCAAGGAACCAAACTCCTCCTGTTGATGACTTGGTTCGATCTCGTCCACGGAGAAATGGTAACTGAACTGAAGTTGATTTGTTGGCCCCTTCACCTACTATTGCTTGCACTCATTATATGTTCCGACTGTTTCTCCTATTCCTATACCTTTATTATCCCGTCTCCTTCAGAGACCTGTGTGAGTTATTCTGTGCCATTGTGATATTCTTGTGAAATCATTGTGGAAGTGATAGTAAAATTTTGCTACTTTTGCTAACAGTCATTTCGTTGTGTTAACGTAATATTGAACCATTGACATATCGTGTGCTTTACATAGTTTTTTTTTTCTTATTGCACATCATTTTGCATAACTTTACCGCTGTTGACATTTATGCTACGACGTTCCCTGCTTTGAAGATTCATGTAGACCTTCCCAGTAGTGCGGTGTCTTCTGTAGTACAAGAGTGCCACTCAATATTTTACTGCCAGTGCCAATCTTGGGATGGTATTCCTAAGATTCTAATAGGACCATAACTTGCTTACTGTGCTCCACCCTTTATGTTGCTTATTGCTCTTAGATTTAAGGGTTCGATTTATATTTTCATGTACCGTATGTGATCACTAGATTTTCCTTGCAACCCAATGGCGCTTTTGCTTTGGTATTGTACAGTCAAGTCAAAAAGTCTATCGACGCTCTCTGGTCATCATTTTATTGGTACATGGAAGGCTCTAGTCTCGCCGCCAGCGTTCTTCGTGCTTCCCGGTTGAAATGGAGAAGGACGGGTTTAACATAAGATAATTATATTTTGTCCACCCTTGTATGACATATGCAATGGTTATCATTCCATACATTCCTAGCGCTTGGATAGATTTACAGGATTGACATATACAGCAGATAGATGTAGTCTTTCAAACTATATAATTATACATATAATAACATAATGAAACGTTAATTTGGGATTAGGTAAAACTAGTGAAATGCAAATTTTCTCTGCCGCATGTTAAATACGGCACCATCTAGTAAACTCTATTCTTCTTTAATATCCATTTTTACTAATATTTGTATTAGAAATGAAGTTTTGATCTTCTCCATTCTTGTCATTTTAATTATGGTAATTTCTAGCCCCGTAGCAGCAGCAGCTGCTCTATCAGTAGGAGTAGGCGTAGGAGTAGAAGGGGGAGGGGGAGGAGGAGGTAGAATTGTAACTGTTGTTGCAGTGGTGGTAGTAGTAGTAGTAGTATCTAGAGAGAGAGAGAGAGAGAGAGAGAGAGAGAGAGAGAGAGAGAGAGAGGGGGGGGGAGGTGATTGTGAGTGAAGTGAAACACTGTGGCCAGGCTTCGACCTATTGAGTGTAAAATAGGCCAAAGTATGGTTACATTCGGGTGAAGTGTTGTACCACCTATTAGAAATAGTTTAAAGTTTCTTTAATAGAACCGTTGCATAATTATATACACTTTCAATTTCAGACGTCTTATACGAAAACTAATTCATTCATATAGAAAAATTTTATTATATTTTATCTGTTAATGTATTTTTCTTTTCTAAATATAAATTCAGCTTTGAGGTGCTTTAAGTGACGACAATTTTTGTTTAAAAGCAAAAATATCAATTAAAAGAATATTGAAGTAAAAATTATATTTCATCCAACCATATCTACTCTTATAATCATATTTCATTTAACAATATCTGAATGAACCAAACAAAAACTTCTTTCAGTTTTCTTCTGAAGATTGAAAAAGAAACCCACAAAATCACTGCGTAACTTGTTTACTTCTAAGTATTTACATTTAATTTTACTCCACACTCGAGTACTTTCAGGCCGTATCTGTGGCCCATTTTCAAGAGATGTTGGGTTGTCAGCCTGGGTCAAGGCCCAGCAGTCTTCTGGAACTTTTTTTCGTTGAGCTGTCATTTATGTGATGGCTGCTCTGGTTTCCTTGAGAGTTGCTAATCCCCTCTTGTCGCTCTGATATCCTGAGCTGATGGTCAATGGGATTAACCCTTGTGGTAAGGGAGTGGTCACCAAAAGTCTGTTGGGCAGAAAACCTAATCTCCAGGTCAGCAGGGTCAATCTTAGCTTCTTTCAATATCAAAGCTCGGCTTATGGGATCTTCTGAGGTAAAACCTTTGTTTCCTTCAATTACTTTAATCTCTGATGAGTGTTCCTTCTACTACCCTCCTGTGACTAATTTTACTGCTTTTGTATATAAGCCTACTGTTTTTGAAATCCATCCTATGGTCATTTTCCCAACAATGGCTAGCTATAGCACTCCCCTGAGAGTTACGCTGTACTTATTTAAGTAATAAATAAGTGTTAGCAGTGATGAGGGCAAACCACCATGATAGAACTCGAAACGATACAACCTAAAAAGGCATTTAAACAGTTAATAGATTTCCTAATAGGCATAAGAGCACTCTGCCAAGTGTAATATGCATGACACATATGAAAGGAAGTTAAATGACAACTGATTACTTAATATACCTAGTAGCACTTCAATGCAGATAACTTTGTTCTTGAAGATCTCTCTCTCTCTCTCTCTCTCTCTCTCTCTCTCTCTCTCTCTCTCTCTCTCTCTCTCTCTCCAGATAAACCTAATAAGTTATTTTGTCTATGCAAAATAATGAAATGAATGTAGAAGATAAAAATCATCTTCGCAATACAAAGGATAGTATGATAATCGTAAATAAATTTAAGCAGAATAGACTTTACTAGACGATGCCGAATTAGTATACGACATGAAAATCTGCATACCACTTTTATTTATCTAATCCCAAATTAGCATCTCATTATTTTAGTAATATATATATATATATATATATATATATATATATACATACATATATATATATATATATATATATATATATGTATATATATATATATATATATATATATATATATATATATATATTTATAGTCTCAGTAATTGGGCGGCTACTTGGAAATCTTAGCTTGATGATGAATAATAGTGCGAAGACTAGGAAGAACATTCTTTAATATTACGAGCTTTCGAGGTTTAAAACCTCATCTTCAGGCTGAAAAAATGACAAGGATGAGAAATCACTAAAAATTACATTAAAATGAATTGTCTGATTAAAAGCTTCAGTAAAAACATAAAATATAACGAACATCACATACAAACTAAAAATTAAAAATTACTAAAAAACTAAAACAAAGCGTAAATCATACAAAAACAGAAATAAAAATAAAAATAATATGAAAGGTAAACAAACTACACTCAAAAATAAAATGGCTAACGACCCACTTTGTGTACCTACTATGAAACTATATGATAGCTAGTTGAATACCGGACGAGTTGTTGTTCAATTTCGGTTTCATTTTCTTAATAAACAGCGACTCTGAAATTAAAAGGTCCAGTCTATTTGCTCGAAACATGTCCCAATAAAGTTATACCAAATGCTGTTCCGGGTTTTGGCCTTAGTGTCCTTACTGATAGAATCCCGACGGCCATAATCCCGACACCCAATATCCCGACAGCCATAATACCGACACTCCAAAATCCCGACAGCCGGAATCCCGATAAAAAAAAAATCTTTTATATATTTTGGGGGTAACAAAAATAACAATGTTATCTATGTACAATTTTAATTAAAACAGATTCACAACCTAATAAAGAACACGTGTGAATGCATTATAAAAAAGATAATCTCACAACATAATGAAGGATTCGATACAGATATAAAATTTAAACAGTTAAAAACTTTATTTAAGGGATAAATTATGGGCTACTCATAGAAGATAATCTAAAACATTTGGAGTAGCAGAGGTGGTGCTGGACTGAATAATTTGGTTCGGTTGATCTCTAGTGGATTTTGCTTGTATTTTTATTTCATTTCTTATTTTTGCAACACTAGCAGCACTTGCACAAGGAGCATGAATGTGCTTCTCAAATCTTGTTAGTAAATGTTTCTTTAATCACAATGTATATATATATATATATATATATATATATATATATATATATATATATATATATATATATATATATATATATATATATAAGGTGTGTGTTTGTGTGTCCATCGGGAATTTAGCCTGTCGGGATTATGGCTGTCGGGAATTTGACCCTGACCCATATATATATATAGATTATATATATAATGAGGAACGTATTTCGCTACCTGGCTTCTAAATACATGCTGTCTACCTATTACTGCAATCCCATTCAATCAACTAACTTCCCGATACAATATCCAGTATTGAAGGCCACAGAAACACAGTGAGCCTAAACACTCTTCCCATACGATTGCAGTCTCATCGCACATTTTTTTTTTCAGGTCCAGAAGACGACATTGCCTCACTCGACGTTGAAAGTTTGTTAATGAATGTTCCCATCGAAAACTCGATCAACATCATCCTTGATCGTGTATACACAGGTCCGAGAAGAACCCGCTGCCCATTTCCAAAGATATCCTCCGAGATATGCTGAAGGCTAGTCCTTTTCCTCCCTCATCAGGGGGAATGATTTCGTCAAGTAGACGGAGTCGCCATGGGATCCCCACTAGGGGTTCTTTTTGCAAATATGTACATGGCCACCGTCAAAGAAAGGACCTTTAAAGAACATCAAAAACCTAGGATGTATGGGCGGTACATCGACATCATATTCGTCACAATAAAAAGACCAGACGATGCCACAAAACTAGCAAGTGCCCTGAAAAGAAACTCAGTGCTCAAATTCCCCACTTTAAAACTGTCGTTTTAAAGTGTCCTTGTTGTTTTACCACGACTTGGCGTCGTGGTAAAACAACAAGGAAACTTTAAAACGACAGTATATAAAAAAGCAACGAACGCTGGCCGTTGCTTGAACTCACGAAGAGAATGCATATGCAAAAAGTCTGTCGCGATTGCGTATGTCAACAGAGCCTTCACACACAGCTCATCATGGAGAGACATACATAATGAACTCGATTGAATTCGCCAATTGCCAGCAAACAACGGCTATGCAGATCAAATGTGATCGAAACTGCAATAAAAAAATAAAATGGACGAATTTTACCAACCCAACATGACGAAAAAAACGAGGAGAGTTTGATTATCCATCATCGTGTACATTATGGGTCTGCATACAAGGAGCAATGCTGCACACTACGTGAGATAGTAAACAGAGGTGTAACCCCAAAAGCCCCTTACCACAAAATAAGCCTCAGGGTCTATAGTAGGCCTGACCTTGCAACAGCCCTAATAATGAAGAACAGCAACTCCGGGAGGACCGAAGGAGATGTGCACGAACGTAATTTACAAATTCATTTGTCCAGAGATGTGTAAATCTCACAGCCAAAGCTACATCGGACATACTACAACGACCCTTCGGAGATGTCTGCTGGTTCATAGAAATCAACGGGCCATTCATCAACATCATATAGATGTTCACGACAGGAAGCCATCTCTACAAGAACTGATAGAAGGCACCCATGTCGTGCACAGAGAAGATATATAAATATGGTCGCCTCTTAATAACCGAAGCGGTAAGCATCGCCATCCAGAAACCAAACCTGAATATCCAACAAGAATCGGATCACATACTCCTCTCCAGCAGAAGGAATGCGCGAGCCAACAGGGAGCAGACAGCACGTCCCAACCCACCGAGAACACGGTGCCCCTTAGAGCAGCGTTTCTTAACCTGGGGTGCTAGCACCCCCAGGGGGTGCTGAAATCAATTTCAGGGGATGCTGGTGAAGGCCACATATGTGGCGGTAATACATCAGTGTTTCTGTAGTGAAGGAATAAATACGTTTGGACAAAATGTATTTTTAACGCATTTTTAAAATTCAATAAACTTTAACCTGATCTTCTGATGTATTGCAGCATGGTGATAAAAGACAATTAATTTGTACGAGGATTCCACACTTTCGTATTAAGTCAGCATTACAAGCTTTGTGGTGGCCCTACAGTCTACACGTTCGGTACGTGGGATAAGACAATCAGCCCAATGATTTTAGAAAATATTGTTACTCGCCTTTCGCACCTTGAAACCACCATGGTAAAGTACTTCCCCAATGATCTGACATTCCCAGAATGGACTCAGCAGTCCTTCCTGGCAGAAATGAGTGATGCTGACAACCTGAAGGAGGAATTTATTGATTTGAAAGAGAACCAGGATTGCAAGACAAAATTCCGCGCATCATCACTGCCTCATTTTTGGTATGATCAGTTCGTTGCGTATCCTGGACTGGCGAGGGCAGCACTGGAGATGATCACAACATTCTCGATCATACTGTTGATTTAAGACAACTGTCCGGAACCGTCTTCATGGAGGCCTGCTCCACGACATGAGGGTTGCTCTGGCTAACACGATGCCACGATATGAGAAACTAGTCGTACATAAGCAACAACAAAAATTGCTTTAATGAGTACTTTTTATTGAGTTTGTCCATGATCTTTCCTTAATTTTCTTATGTTTTTGCCAATGCTATTGCCATAATTACTGTTTTTGTTTTGGAGACTGAACAAAATATATGATCAAGATGTACTGCACTTGTCTTTACTTTATCCTTGTAGTAACTAGGTGTTAACCAATGGTAGGGGGTGCTGGACTGCTTAGGCCTGACCAAAAGGGGTGCTGAGATCGAAAAAGGTCAAGATACGCTGCCTTAGAGGACATGAGAGGACCCAGCGAAAGCCAAGTAACATGCTTGCTCGTGTCGCTGATCCCCCGCCCAACACGAATCGTCAGCCGTTAATCACCATAGACTATTTGGACACTCACTCATATTTATTAAACACATTCATGTATATCTTTACGCATGATATAAGATATTTATTCCTGTATTTCTGTATTGGTATTTCTATATTCATTTTTTTATTTCTGTATTTTTGTAATTCTGTATTTAAAACCAACATGTTACATATCAAATTTCAAACGTACATTAGGGAAAAACTAGCACATAGTATTGTATTTGGAATATTTATTTAACCTCATGTTTAAACTTTCACTTTTTTTGTTATACATGTTTTTGTTCAACACCCTTAATGTTTAAGCTGTTAATCCTTAGACCAACCAGTACCCACACCTGAGTGTCATAAATGGGAGAACGAAGTTACGTATTTTTCACGTGAAATTGACGAACGAGAATCAGAAAAAACTTCGTAGGTATGAAGATACCTGCAAGAAACTTATTGATGCCACTAAAGCAATTGCTTCTAACGAAAATTATATATATATATATATATATATATATATATATATATATATTATATATATATATATATATATAACTACGAGCTACAATGTCCTTCAATATCTAATTCGCTCTACCTCGAAATTAATATATTTTCTTATATGCTTAACCGAAGGGGAATTTTTTCTCGATAATAGACTTGCCTGGATCCGGCCGCGAACCCATGGAGCCTTTCAAATTCAGGAACGTCAGTGAAGCTTTTACCTACTACACCACCGCAAGAGGTGGTGCTTGACTGTAGTAGGTAAAAGCTAGATTTGAAAGGCTCCATGGGTTCGTGCCCTGGTCCAGGCAAGTATATTATAGAGAAAAAATTCCCTTTCGGTTAAGCATATATGAAAATATATTAATTCCGAGGTAGAGCGAATTAGATATTAAAGGACATTGTAGCTCGATATATGTATATGAATCACGGAAATGTGATATGACTTTTTTTTTATATATATATATATATATATATATATATATATATATATATATATATATATATATATATGCATATTTCAATATATATCCATACAATATACATATACAAAACATATAAGAATACATCACATATATATACAACATATAAGAATACATATATACCATATATATATATATATATATATAAAGCGAATACGACGGGAAATGATAGACAGGAATCCAAGCGCTTTCGTCTTTATTCAGACATCGTCAATAAGACGAAAGCGCTTGGATTCCTGTCTATCATTTCCCGTGGTATTTCGCTTTATTTATGAAGTCACGTGCATCTACTGTGATTTTTTAAGCATATATATATATATATATACTTAATAATTATATAATATTATATATATGTGTGTGTGTAGTGTGTGTATAAAAATATATAAACACGAGTACATCTTTTACAAATATAAATTTTTTACTCACATCAGGATCGAAACCGGGTCTCTCAAATTAGAGGCCAGTCCAGTACCTTAGGTTCGGGAGCGCTTAGGTCCCAACTTCTTATATGACCTATGCTGGTCAATTGCTAATGCCTTGGCCTCTCCTTTGAAAGACCGGTATTCGTTTTCAATGTGAGTCAAAAATTTATTTCTGAGAAACTCTATCATATTTACGGTGAAGAGGTAATTCGATTGAAATGCTTCCAACTGACTCGCTGGTGGGTAAAATTCGATGGTATATTAGACTGCCCTACATGGTAAATATGATTGTTTGGGTGTATGGTGTTTTTACGTTGCATGGAACCAGTGGTTATTCGGCAACGGGACCAACGGCTTTACGTGACTTCCGAACCACGTCGAGAGTGAACTTCTATCACCAGAAATGCACATCTCTCACTCCTCAATGGAATGGCCGAGAATCGAACCCGCGACCACCGAGGTGAGAAGCAAACACGAAACCAACCACGCCACTGAGGCGCTCTAAATGTGATTGACCAATATTCCGGTGTTGTCAAAACCATTGAACGTCTAGTGGGAAGGTTGAAGAGTGGTTCAGTCTAAGCTGACAATAACAAATCTCTCGTTTGACGGTGATATTGACAATAAACCTCACTTTGCACCTTGCCACTGCAACAACATGTCCGGAGCTAGCAAAAGTTTCAAGAGCAGAGACAGGTTTTACAAGAGAATGGACTCGCTTATACAAGTGGATGCTGTCCCTATGAAAGGTGAAAGGAGAGGAGTATAGCAACAGAAAATATGAAATGAGAGGACTATACAATACTGCGGGGGAAATATGAGAGAAATACCCAAATGTTACCTTACAAGATGTAGTTGAGCTGAGTTGAAAATAGAATTTAGGCCAAAGGCCAAGCACTGGGACCTACGAGGTCATTCAGTGCTGAAATGGAAATTGACAGTAAAAGGTTTGAAAGGTGTAACAGGAGGAAAACCTCGTAGTTGCTCTATGAATCGAGTGTTAGGAGAGGGATGAAAGTAAGATGAAAAAAGAGAAAATGGAAGGAGGTACAGTAAAAAGAACGAAAGTGATTGCACCTAGGGGCCGAAGGCACGTTGCAAAGAACCTTAAGTAATGCCTACAGTGCGCCGCACACGGTCCACTGACGGCAATACCCCCAACAAGATGTGAAGGAGTACCTTAATTCGCTGAGGACAAACTTTAGAGAAGAACTGAAGAAGATACGAGACTCGAAGAAGTCTGGTGCAGGCTCTGATGAAGTCTATCAATCGACATTATTCTACTTTCAAAAAATGTTATTTCTACGAGACCAGGAAACCCTGCTGCGGGGTCGTTTAATACCATAGATGAATCAACTTCGGTGGGTATTTATGGGCTTTATTCATCAGGATTACATAACGATTATATATAGCAATTGCACAATTATAATGGCTTTCAATGCGACAGACAACCAAAATACAACAAAGTATAACAAAAGTAATATATATATATATATATATATATATATATATATATATATATATATATATATATATATATATATATATATAATATATATATATATATATATATATATATATATATATATATATATATATATATATATATATATATATATATATATATATATATATATATATATATATATATATATATATATATATATATATATATATATATATATATATATATATATATGTGTGTGTGTGTGTGTGTGTGTGTGTATGTGTGTGTGTGTGTGCGTACATATAAGCATAAAAACAATGAAAAACTAACTTCTATTTACATAATTTATGTATGTTTACAGAGAGGATTATGTTTGCTCACATTATTTATTACTACAAAACATTTGAATATTTGCTCTGCCAAGTGACTTTATCTTGAGTTGAAATACAAAAACTATCCCTTATTTTTGTAGCAAGCTGTGTTGAATTTGTTTGGTTAGTTCGTTACATTATTAGCATTTAAACTGCCATCAGCACTGCTAAAGCTATCCTTATAAAGTTGTAATGAAAAGCTTCACAATGGGCTGGTTTCTCGATCTCCACATGTTTACCATCAATGGTTTCAACACAGTTGGGAAAATTCCATCTAGCACAGAATTCCTCTGCAACTCTCTGCCAATCATCTCTTGTGTCTGGTAGCTGGACATTTAATAATAAAGGTACTTATCAAGTCATTCGTAGTGAAACAAATATTAGTTAAATCTTGTATTTATGGCATACATGGAAATATACGAGTATGTACGCCAATTGATATTTAATGCCAGCATTTCTAGTTTCCGAGTGAATTCCGTGGTGCACACAATAAACATGAAATTTTCAAAGTGAAATATATTCCTTCATCCCTTACAGGGCATCGCAGTGCATTCAACATTTATCATCTTGTGTTTCATACGACATCACAGCTTAAATATCATGTAAAACAGTTCCAAAAAGTAATTATTGACTACTATGAGATTCAGGGCCTCTGTAACACGGTTTTTTCGCAATAACTTTTTATCTATGCATTTCATAAATATAACGCTTATTCAGAATACATATTATATCAACACATAAATTTTGAGTGTATTCTGCACTACGTAGGTTGAATAAATTTGGTACTTATAATGTAAAAGTGACCTTTTTTGAAGACGGGCCAACTTACTCAGAGAAAAGGTTTCGAACGCACTCGTTACGTAACTTATGACATCATTTCTTCCCTCTTTCTCGATGGATGATTGGCTGTACGTAACGAAGGCTAAACCTCTGGCAACAATGACATACAAATTTAAATACAAGCAAAGCAGTACACCTTTCTGAACTCTGGAACCTCTCCACTGATAATTGTCATAATGAACAAACCAACAAAATATGTTAATAAATACAAAAACACTTCGATTATTAGTCTAACTCCCAAAATAAGTTTCCAAAGAAATTACAGTCTACTTTATAGGTCACAATCAGATTGACAAGATGTAGGGAATAGTTGGTAATTACCAAAAACATAGTAGACAAGCTTGATTTCATAACTGCTATATCCAATGTCAAGCAATTTTTATTTATTGGCTATCTACCTATTTACTGAAAAAAAATAGCCGGTACCGTATATTGGCTTTAAACCTTCACCAATAATTATCGTCAGAATGGTGACTTCATGAGGCTCCACCCACTTTCGCCTCGTTATAATTCCGGATAACACTGAAGGCTACCATGGGCATTGTTGGATTAGAAAATTTAACTTCTGGCTATAAAAACTAATTTCTCGAGTAGTTGTAAGAAGTGCTAAATGATCCTCAAGGATCCAGCAGTTGGGTTTAAACGTTTAATTCATGTATATTACTGCTATACTGTTTGCGGCACTACTGCTACAGTAGTATTACTACGCTAGCACCCACATCATGTATCGTTTCCGCCATTCATAAAGTCTTTGGGTTTCAGAGCCGATGGCATTTCTGTCTGGTGGATGGGCGGGGGGGGCAACATTTAAGTCAGAAGGTGTTTGTTTACCTTGGCTTACGTAATGAATGTTTTTCGACTCTTGGCTCGTAATCATTGGCCATGGCGTCGGCTAGTTCATTTTACTCTATAAAAATCAAAACTATCGGGTTTAGGGTTTTTTTGGTTATTGGACAATGCTGACAAAATTTGTGTGTGGTTGTAAAATATACATATGTCAACTTTCAGCTACATCCGATGCTTTGACAAGGAGCAAAGTCCAAAAAACCGTGTTACAGAGACCCTGAATCTCATAGTAAATACACAGAAAAATATGGTAAATGGTTGGGAGGGGGCGCTTACAATATTAGTAGTGTAGCTGATCGTATATCGCAAAAAGATAGAATGAAACAGTTGGACTACTGATCCCAGAAAATCTTAGCATCCTATTCCTTTCATAGTAATTTTATTAACGTAGACAAAACGAAACAATTACGCAACAAATTCTGCTGTGGATATCTCTTGTGAGAGATACGTAACCATCATGCAAATGAATACATAATAAACGGACGAAGCCAGATAGCTGACAGACGAAACGGATGAACTTAATGGTGGTAACTAGCTGGACATTTACACGATGACAATCCTGCTTGCCCGTAGGAGGATAATGTCTGCTCGTATCCCCGCTAAATATTCTTAATCTTTTGCTTTTGTTAGTTATTTTTATATTGATAGCCCTACCAATAATTTTTTCGTAGCAATGTCATCCATAACATCTAAGCAACGATACTGTATGAAACACAAGACGGTAAATGATGAATGCAGTGCTATGTCATGTAGGGAATGAAGGTAAATATTAATATCTATATATATATATATATATATATGTATATATATATATATATATATATGTGTGTGTGTGTGTGTGTGTGTGTGTTGTGTGTGTGTGTGTGTGTGGGTGTGTGTGTGTATCATCATATACAAAATATACGATATCATATACTATTATATATATATATATATATATATATATATATATATATATATGTATATATTAAATATATATACTAAAAATATATAAATACATATATAATTTTTTTATTTCATGTTTACTTCACAATACCTATTTTAGCATTAAGTTTACTGATGTACATAATTCATATATCATTAAAGTCTTTAAATCATTGCCTTGGCGACGTTTAGTGACGAAATTGGGAAACGACTACTTTTCTTCAGGTAAAACTGTGGTGTAATGAAAGTTATAACGTTTGAAAGATAAGTTCGTCAGGTGTCGGAGCGGAGACGATGTTCACTCTCTGAGAGAGACTGCAGACTGATCAGTTTCCAGTCCTGTGTGGCTGATCAGATCACTAGCCAGTAGTAATATTGTTACTTGTAACGTGTCCCAACAAGTTACTGATACAATGCTACGCCAGGCTATGGCCTGTTTTGCAGTACCTTGTCCTTGTTGATGTAGAGGGAGCTCCCTTGCTGGTGTATCCACTTGTGTGCGCCTGAATGTGTGTGTATATGTATGTATGTATGTATGTATGTATGTATATAGTATATATATATATATATATATATATATATATATATATATATATATACATATATATATTATATATAATATATATATATATATTGTCACTTTGTTGTGATATTTTATTCTTATTTTATTATATTTGCTTTTATGTATAGGAACTGTATTATCCAGTTAGCTTGTTTTCCTCTTCCCGGTGGTTTGTCTGTTTAGTAATTGCCACTAATGACCATTCTGTCTTTCCATATATTCGTGAGTGAGTGGTGCTGTCACCGTGGCTGTGTCGGAGATTGTTTCGACTGAAGGAGTCAGTTGATCTCTGAGCCTTATTACTACTGGTGACTGCTGGATTTGATACATAACGCCTGCTTGGACGTACTTTCATTCTTGAAGGATTACTCTTCATCCTGCTTCACCCTCGGCTCAGTAAATGTCGAGGGGCTCTCGCTTTGCCAAGGTATAAGTGACTGATAATTTTTTTGGAATATTCAGGCGATCTTTGATTGGATTCATTTGGAAGTCCCGGGTTCCCTGGAGGATCATCCTCGTGGACGTAGGATCGCTGCTGTATGGGTCCTGTCGAGTATCATAATTATATTTACTTGCTTTCACCACTTCGTCCCCTCACTTTTGTCTCTGGACGCAGCGACATATAAGTATTTAAAAGGATCACGGCTATACCTCCAGTGTTACGGAGGACACAAATATATAATTAAGGAGATCACGGACACAGCTCCAGTGTTTTGGAGGAGGGAAACTACCGTTAGGTTAATTTAGTTTGTAATTGATAAGTTGTTCTTACTTTCCGAATACCTTCTCCTATCTGAACCCCCTTCTCTTTGTGAATGTATCTTTGCTTTTTGCTATCTGAATTGGGTAAGTGTGTTGTTTTATAAATATTTCAGGGTGATTGGTTTTCATTAATATATGTATTCCCAGGTTCAGGAATAACTTCTGTCTGGATATTTTTGTATTAAATTTAAGTATTTTTGTGGTGTTTCGTTTTCCCCCACGAATTAATTTTTGCACTTTGATATTATTTGAGAGCTATTCCACTGATTGTGGACTTAGCTTCTTGTTGTGAACAGAGTTTGGTAAGAAAGTTATTTTTAGTAACGGAGGAAAAGGACCATTACAATCTATATATATATATATATTATTATATATATATATATATATTTATGTCTATGTATACATATATGCACACACACCCATATATATATATATATATATATATATATATATATATATATATATATATGGGTGTGTGTGTGTGTAAATCAGTGATAGCACTGTGCAATAGAGGTGTATGTTTATTTCTGGGTCATAAACAGCCACTCATAATTTTTGGCAAACCCATGAATCAGAAGCAAGAGCACCAGCCCACGAAGTATTTCCGCCATACGAACGCATTCGATGGATTCACCGGGAACATCCGTGCATGCACGACTTTGGGATTCATTTTCCAAATTTTCATGTTTTCAACTAGAAGCGGTAAGATAGAACTAGTTTGCTAGAACCTGACACGATGCTTTTATGGATGGAGAGGTATCATTTATCCGCATCTTCAAAATAATCCTTCGCTTGCTCACAATGAAATTATGGTTGCTAACAAACATATGTGTCATGCATAACACGTCTAGCTGATGGAAGTGGGTTTCTTATCTTTCCATGAGCAGTCGAGTGGTCTCAGCTGGGCAGTGCTAATTCTCGCACGTTCATGGTTTATGCATTTCATTAGTGAAATGACTCCGGTTGTATATTTAAAATTTTCGTTATTATTCAGTGAGAAGGTTCTCGTTTTTTTATTTTATTTTATTTTTTTTTTTTTTTTTTTTTGCCCCATGAATTGGTTCATGATCTTGCTACGCTTAACTGTGACTTAGGTTAAAAAGAGGAATCTACACATTCGTGTTTAATATCCTTTCTCCTTTTCACATCAATCGGAAATATATTGACATTCCTACTACATTTCACTTGTTCGAGAATTGAAAGGGAAAATTCGTAAAATTCGTCTTCAGTACATTATAACATTTACTTCACATATGCAAGTTCCTGTCGAGAAATAAATAAAACCGGTTTCGAAAACTCCAATTCATGGAGGAATTAAGAAAATGAAATATACACATATTTAGTTCAAACCGTCAAGTCCGAAACCTAAGATATAGTACGTACAAAGTTCTTTGAAGTACAAAAACATAAAAAATATCAGACAAATATTCTACGTGCCCTTTTTTACTTCTATTTCAAGCAATTATTTATAAATTCAAATAAACGGACGTCGAGCTTGAATTCTTTTCGGAAACAAGATTAGGCTGGAGCCCAGGTAACAGCTCGAAAACGAAATCTTTATATTGATTTTTTTAGTCAGTCAACGAGAGGCAATGGGATTTCCAGTGTATCCAAAATTAAGCAAACATAAATACAAGAATAAACTTTAGTACAGTGATTCGTCGTCTGGCATTTTGAAATTAAACTGCCTTTATGACAAAACGAGTCTTACATTACTTAACGGTTGTAAAGTAATAAATGTATAACTGTTAGGGATATAGTACTCCTATAATAAGATTAGGTTACAGATAAAATCTTAACATAATAACGTAGCAATAACATTAACTGAGCTTACTGTCACACAGCATAGCTAATCTCCAAGTCCCATTCCAGAGGCTACACACCTATTGTTGCCTTCATGAGCAGACAGGGATGTGTGAGTCCCTATTATCAAGCTACGAACTAAAGTCAACTGATTATTCTAAATTTTTGTTCAAAGCAGGATGTTTGGACAAAGCAAGAAGAAATATTTCCCAAAGCACGAATGATACGCCCATCTATTTCAAAACAATGTTAAGCCTTCGAAATTGAACGAGTACCTCCAAGAGGAAACCTGGAAATCCCTTTCCATGCAGAATATAGGACTACAATTTTAAATTAAAAATCGTATATATTATAGCAATGAAGAAAATATATAATTAACTTGGACGTTCCGAATTTGAGATGTTTGTGTTTGATCATTAAACTATGGTACGCGGCCAAAATACACTACTTGTACGATAACACGACCATAAATCTATCAGAAAAACATAATGACGCTTTTTAAAATTATATTCGCATTTTTATTGCATTATGACATAAGCAATTAGTGATAAAGATATTATATTGCGTGCGAAATAGAAAAGTAGAATGCAATACAATAATGATAAATATAAAGAGATAAAAGGAACCCAAAAGCAAACAAGTAAAATGATAGTTACAATCTCAACACGAAAAGACTAAACATGAAGGAAAAAGGGAAACCAGCTCCATGATAGAAGAGAGAGAGAGAGAGAGAGAGAGAGAGAGAGAGAGAGAGAGAGAGAGAGAGAGTCTTTAGTCTAAATATCTGAATGTATTGTGAAATAAATGGCTCCAGCATATCTACGTAAAAAAGGGGCGTGGAGTATTTTTTTTTTTTTTTTTTTCTATTATTTCGTCAAGGAACAGCTGTTTATAATCGAGCACAGGCTCCTTTCGAACAAACATCAAAAACTTCACCGAGGAGGAGTGGGGGGCGGGGGGGGGGGGGGGGGCGGGGGGGGGGGGTCTTTCACCTGTCATTAAGCTCCGTCAATTAACGGTAACCATCCACTATAGAGGAATGGTGACCACCATCATGTTCTTCTGCATCCAATTACAACGCTCTTTTGACTTTTATTCTCACGTAAAAATAAATATTTTTTTAGGAGAGTACATAAAAAATCCCGTTCAGACCAAACCATGAAAAAAATATAAGCAGTGGGCTTATATATGAACGTAGAGTAAGAGATATTGGAGGAAAGAGAGAGAGAGAGAGAGAGAGAGAGAGAGAGAGAGAGAGAGAGAGAGAGAGATCTACTGCCACCGGCAATGGGTCATAATAAGAAACCAAAAAAATGGAGGGTAAGATAATTTAAGCAATTTAGTGAACTATTTTCCACTATTCGCTTTGATCCTTAACAAACACGTTCACGTTTTTTTTTTTTTTTTACATATCATTGAAAGCAGTTTTCTTATTTTCTTTTTTCCCCGTAGACTTACCTACTTTTATTACAGAAGCCTCTTATCCCTTGGATTTTTGGAACAAGAGGTGCTCCTTTCCCGCGTCTTCATTTTTCCAGCAACTTTACTTTAAGCCTGCAGGAGTATGCCTCACACGTACAAAGTTTGACTGATTCAGAAAATATTTATCTAACTTTTCTAGACCATATCCGAGGGTCTTTTTTCCTCAGCAACAATGTCCCTCCCTGAGTGCGAAAGAATTTTGGAAGTAGGATTGAAAAGTTCTTACGTTTTGGGGCACGGCCTTGTGGTCCCAATCGTAAAGAAAAAATATTAGATGGAAAAAATGAAAATGGAGGACTTCTGACTTACCTTAGATCAATTTTGGAAACCAGCATTGAAGCAAGTTTGATTTTGGCCAGCTATCCCGTATAGTGAGGGATAGGTGTGGTCCACGTGTGGCCAAATTGCCTTGCCTTATCCCAGGCCATTCAATGTCCTCTTGTAAATAAATGTAATGTAAATTAATTAGCGGTTTTCAATGGCGACCTTCTAGAATAAAACTAACCAAATCAATCCTTTTATAGTTATCTAAGGTAAGTCAGAAGTCCTCCATTTTCATTTTTTCCAGATGCGAAAACACAACCAGCAAATTTGGGGGGAAAAGAGGTCTTATGCTAGGAATTCCTAAAGCCCACATCGAAGCCTATGTAATCCCTGCGACCTGCCTTTATTACTCTACTCTAGGCCTATGGTTAACGGCTTATTTTCTCCCCCCGCTACTAATGGAAATGCCTATCACTGGCCTTTGTGGTTCCCGCCTAAAGTCAGCTGATTAGGAGAAAAATGGCTGCTCTTCTAGCAATTGAATAATTAAATGACTGCTGGGTAGACGAGGGGGTCAATAAACGTAATAAAGTAAAAGGACCCATGAACGAACACTTCTTCTTTATATGAACCAACGCAAGTGCTGTGACCATGACTTTTAAATGCTTGCCTTTTTGTAAATGGTTTTTAATAAGATATTTAATGGTAAAAACAACATTCTTTGTGATAGAGACTGAGCCTTGACGAAAAAGATTAATTCCTGTATTTAATTTCATGATGCAAATATTGTAATTAGATGTTATAAATTTCGTTCCTTAGAATTCAATATTTATCAACCTCTTTAATTTTAAAGGCAAAGTAAATTAATTCTGGTGAGCTCATTTTCTCTAGTACATTGACTGGTTGTTATGGGTTCTACAAAGTGGAACTTCTCCTAATGCCATTTTTTTCCACTTGTGACCATCTTTCCTTCAACACATGGTTTGGTTATTAGGTCTACTTCCTACCAAACCACTGGCTTCACTGATATACATATGTACTTTCTTCCTGGATTTTTCGTATGGTGTACGGATTGGGAAGGATTATAATCTCAAATTTTTCACATGAGGTCACACTGGAAAGGTCAACCCAAGAACTCTGAGTCAGTCACCACTAACCTGCCAGTGGAGCCTCCACTCTCGAGTGAATTACATCCACTGACAATTCCTTTCTTTCTTAATGATTGTCACAAATGGCAACTGATGAACTTCTTGGGCTAAACTACAAAAATGGGACCAATGCCAGGCTTAATTTAACGTTGGCAAAGAGGTGGTCTGAATAACTTAACATATAGAAACCTAAATTTAACGTTGGCAAACACACACTGGGGATATATAGATATCTTAATTTAACGTTGGCAAAGAAGTGGTCTGAATAACTCAACATATAGAAACCTAAATTTAACGTTGGCAAATACACACTGGGGATATATAAATATCTTAATTTAACGTTGGCAAAGAGGTGGTCTGAATAACTTAACATATAGAAACCTTAATTTAACGTTGGCAAAGAGGTGGTCTGAATAACTTAACATATAGAAACCTTAATTTAACGTTGGCAAGGAGGTGGTCTGAATAACTTAACATATAGAAACCTTAATTTAACGTTGGCAAAGAGGTGGTCTGAATAACTTAACATATAGAAACCTTAATTTAACGTTGGCAAAGAGGTGGTCTGAATAATTTAACATATAGAAACCTTAATTTAACATTGGCAAGGAGGTGGTCTGAATAACTTAACATATAGAAACCTTAATTTAACGTTGGCAAAGAGGTCGTCTGAATAACTTAACATGTTGATATCTTAATTTAACGTTGGCAAGGAGGTGGTCTGAATAACTTAACATATAGAAACCTTAATTTAACGTTGGCAAAGAGGTGGTCTGAATAACTTAAATTATAGAAACCTTAATTTAACGTTGCCAAAGAGTTGGTCTGAATAACTTAACATATAGAAACCTTAATTTAACGTTGGTAAGGAGGTGGTCTGAATAACTTAAACTATAGAAACCTTAATTTAACGTTGGCAAAGAGTTAGTCTGAATAACTTAACATATAAAAACCTTAATTAACGTTGGCAAGGAGGTGGTCTGAATAACTTAAAATATTGATATCTTAATTTAACGTTGGCAAAGATGTTGTCTGAATAACGTAACATATAGAAACCTTAATTTAACGTTGTCAAGGAGATGGTCTGAATTACTTAACATATAGAAATCTTAATTTAACGTTGGCAAAGAGGTGGTCTGAATAACTTAACATATAGAAACCTTAATTTAACGTTAGCAAAGAGGTTGTCTGAATACCGTAACATATAGAAACCTTAATTTAACGTTGGCAAAGAGCTGGTCTGAATAGCTTAACATATAGAAACCTTAATCTAACGTTGCCAAAGAGCTGGTCTGAATAACTTAATATATAGAAACCTTAATTTAACATTGGCAAAGAGCTGGTCTGAATAACTTAATATATAGAAACCTTAATTTAACATTGGCAAAGAGCTGGTCTGAATAACTTAATATATAGAAACCTTAACTTAACATTGGCAAAGAGCTGGTCGGAATAACTTAATATATAGAAACCTTAATTTAACATTGGCAAAGAGGTGGTCTGAATAACTTAACATATAGAAACCTCAATTTAACATTGGCAAAGAGCTGGTCTGAATAACTTAATACATAGAAACCTTAATTTAACATTGGCAAAGAGGTGGTCTGAATAACTTAACATATAGACACCTTAATTTAACGTTGGCAAAGAGCTGGTCTGAATAACTTAACATATAGAAACCTTAATTTAACGTTGGCAAAGAGATGGTCTGAATAACTTAACATATAGAAACCTTAATTTAACGTTAGCAAAGAGCTGGTCTGAATAACTTAACATATAGAAACCTTAATTTAAAGTAACGTGGCAAAGAGCCTGCTCAAAATGGAATAACCTAACATATAGAAACCTTAATTTAACGTTGGCAAAGAGCTGGCCTGAATAACTTAACATATAGAAGCCTTAATTTAACGTTGGCAAAGAGCTGGTCTGAATAACTTAATATATAGAAACCTTAATTTAACATTGGCAAAGAGCTGGTCGGAATAACTTAATATATATAGAAAACCTTAAATTTAACATTGGCAAAGAGCTGGTCTGAATAACTTAATATATAGAAACCTTAATTTAACATTGGCAAAGAGCTGGTCTGAATAACTTAATATATAGAAACCTTAATTTAACATTGGCAAAGAGCTGGTCTTCAAATGAATAAAACCTTAATTTATATAGACAGGAAACTTTATTTGAACATTGGCAAAGAGCTGGTCTAAATAACTTAAATATATAGAAACCTTAATTTAAAACATTGGCAAAGAGCTGGTCTGAATAACTTAATATATAGAAACCTTAATTTAACGTTGGCAAAGAGGTGGTCTGAATAACTTAATATATAGAAACCTTAATTTAACATTGGCAAATAGGTGGTCTGAATAACTTAATATATAGAAACCTTAATTTAACATTGCAAAGAGTGGTCTGAATAACTTAATATATAGAAACCCTTAATTTAACCGTTTGGCAAAGAGCTGACTGAATAACTTAATATATAGAAACCTTAATTTAACATTGGCAAAGAGATGGTTTCCCTGAATAACTTAATATATAGAAACCTTAATTTAACGTTGGCAAAAGAGCTGGTCTGAAAAAATAAACTTAACATATAGAAAGCTTATTTAACGTCGGCAAAAGGGTCGTCTGAATAATTAACATATAGAAAGCTTAATTTAACGTCGGCAAAGAGGTCGTCTGAATAACTTAACATAGTGATATCTTAATTTAATGTAGGCAAAGAGGTCGTCTGAATAACTTAACATATTGATATCTTAATTTAACGTCGGCAAAGAGGTCGTCTGAATAACTTTACATATTGATATCTTAATTTAACGTTGGCAAAGAGGTCGTCTGAATAACTTAACATATTGATATCTTAATTTAACGTTGGCAAAGAGGTCGTCTGAATAACTTAATATATAGAAACCTTAATTTAACATTGGCAAAGAGCTGGTCTGAATAACTTAATATATAGAAACCTTAATTTAACATTGGCAAAGAGCTGGTCTGAATACCTTAATATATAGAAACCTTAATTTAACATTGGCAAAGAGCTGGTCTGAATAACTTAATATATAGAAACCTTAATTTAACATTGGCAAAGAGCTGGTCTGAATAACTTAATATATAGAAACCTTAATTTAACGTTGGCAAAGAGGTGGTCTGAATAACTTAATATATTGAAACCTTAATTTAACATTGGCAAAGAGGTGGTCTGAATAACTTAATATATAGAAACCTTAATTTAACATTGGCAAAGAGCTGGTCTGAATAACTTAATATATAGAAACCTTAATTTAACGTTGGCAAAGAGCTGGTCTGAATAACTTAATATATAGAAACCTTAATTTAACATTGGCAAAGAGATGGTCTGAATAACTTAATATATAGAAACCTTAATTTAACGTTGGCAAAGATCTGGTCTGAATAACTTAACATATAGAAAGCTTAATTTAACGTCGGCAAAGAGGTCGTCTGAATAACTTAACATATAGAAAGCTTAATTTAACGTCGGCAAAGAGGTCGTCTGAATAACTTAACATATTGATATCTTAATTTAATGTCAGCAAAGAGGTCGTCTGAATAACTTAACATATTGATATCTTAATTTAACGTCGGCAAAGAGGTCGTCTGAATAACTTAACATATTGATATCTTAATTTAACGTTAGCAAAGAGGTCGTCTGAATAACTTAACATATTGATATCTTAATTTAACGTTTGGCAAAGAGGTCGTCTGATAACTTTAACATATTGATAATTCTATCTTAATTTAACGTTGGCAAAGATGTCTGAATAACTTAACATATTGATATTAATTTAACGTTGGCAAGAGGTCGTCTGAATAACTTAACATATTGATATCTTAATTTAACGTTGGCAAAGAGGTCGTCTGAATAACTTAACATATTGATATCTTAATTTAACGTTGGCAAAGAGGTCGTCTGAATAACTTAACATATTGATATCTTAATTTAACGTTGGCAAAGAGTGCTAATAAACTTAACATATTGAATCTAATTTACGTTGGCAAAGAGGTCGTCTGAATAACTTAACATATAGAAACCTTAATTTAACGTTGGCAAAGAGGTCGTCTGAATAACTTAATATATAGAAACCTTAATTTAACGTTGGCAAAGAGGTCGTCTGAATAACTCAACATATTAATATCTAAATTTAACGTTGGCAAAGAGGTCGTCTGAATAACTTAATATATAGAAACCTTAATTTAACGTTGGCAAAAGGGGTCGTCTGAATAACTTAACATATTGATATCTTAATTTAACGTTGGCAAAGAGGTCGTCTGAATAACTTAACATATTGATATCTTAATTTAACGTTGGCAAAGAGGTGGACTGAATAACTTAACATATTGATATCTTAATTTAACGTTGGCAAAGAGGTCGTCTGAATAACTTAACATATTGATATCTTAATTTAACGTTGGCAAAGAGGTCGTCTGAATAACTTAACATATTGATATCTTAATTTAATGTTGGTGAAGAGGTGGACTGAATAACTTAACATATTGATATCTTAATTTAACGTTGACAAAGAGGTCGTCTGAATAACTTAACATATTGATATCTTAATTTAACGTTGGCAAAGAGGTCGTCTGAATAACTTAACATATTGATATCTTAATTTAACGTTGGCAAAGAGGTCGTTTGAATAACTTAACATATTGATATCTTAATTTAACGTTGGCAAAGAGGTCGTCTGAATAACTTAACATATTGATATCTTAATTTAACGTTGGCAAAGAGGTCGTCTGAATAACTTAACATATTGATATCTTAATTTATCGTTGGCAAAGAGGTCGTTTGAATAACTTAACATATTGATATCTTTAATTTACGTGGCAAAGAGTTCGTTCTGAATACTTGTAAGTTGGCAAAGAGGTCGTCTGAATAACTTAACATATAGAAATATGTGAAAAGCAAATTCGTTGCATTGAAAGTACACATAAAATCTGAGCAGCATTGCTCACTTTATTTTATAAGCGGTGTCCCTTGATGCTAAATGAATAACATTTCAATCTATGACTTCTAAGAGATGTCTCCAGACATTCATAGACCGTGCTAATATCTATCTTCTGATATCCTCTTCATTTTTAAACAACATATGTCTTGTGTTTTGATCTTCTTTTGATAATAGAATTCAATACACAAGAAATGAAAAGAAATTAATTGCAAACATCTAAATGGGCCCACAAAAGTATGACCAAAATCACTGAAACGCCCGCTGGAAGCAGGATTTTTATCCTCTTAAATTTTGTGTCAAGATAAATAGCCGTCCAATTCAATTGATGCAATACCCACACTTTATATTGCCCGGCAATTCAAGCTAAGCAGATACAAACGGCACTGGGGGGCAATGGCCAAAATTCAAGTAATTTTGGTGAGAGAGAGAGAGAGAGAGAGAGAGAGAGAGAGAGAGAGAGAGAGAGAGAGACCTTACCTTACAGACCTTACATCTTGTTCGGGTTGCCCCAGGTCCTCTAATGTCTACCAGAGAGTTGCTAGTACATCTTCCAGTATATTTTGCATCTTCCAATCTTGGATGGTCTTGGATGCAGCTTAGATATTTGTCGAACTTATTCTTAAACGCATCTACGCTCACTCCTGATATATTCCTCAGATGAGCTGGCAACGCATTGAATAGACGCTGCATTATCGATGCTGGTGCGTAGTGGATTAATGTCCTGTGTGCTTTCCTTATTTTTCCCGGTATAGTTTTGGGCACTATTAATCTACCTCTGCTTGCTCTTTCTGATATTTTTAGCTCCATGATGTTTTCAGCTATTCCTTCTATCTGTTTCCAGGCCTGAATTATCATGGAGCGTTCTCTTCTCCTTTCTAGACTATATAATTTTAAGGATTGTAGTCTTTCCCAGTAGTCAAGGTCCTTAACTTCTTCTATTCTAGCTGTAAAGGACCTTTGTACACTCTCTATATGTGCAATATCCTTTTGATAGTGTTGGTACCATATCATATTGCAATATTCAAGTGGACTACGAACATATATTTTATAAAGCATAATCATGTCTTCAGCTTTTCTTGTTTTGAAGTGCCGTAACAACATTCCCATTTTTGCTTTACATTTTGCCAATAGAATTTCTATTTGATCATTGCATAACATGTTCCTATTCATCATCACACCAAGGTCTTTAACTGCTTCCTTATTTGTGATTGTCTCATTATTAGGTCCCCTATATGCATATAGCTTTCCTTCTCTCTCCATAATTTATTGATTCAAATTAATCAGAGTTAAATACCATCCTATTTACCTCTGCCCAATTATATACTTTGTTAAGGTCTCTTTGTAGTGCGTTCCTATCTTCATCACAAGTAATTTCTCTACTTATTCTTGTGTCATCGGCGAAACTACTCACTACCGAGTCCTTAACATTACTGTCTATGTCTGCAATCATAATAACAAATAGTAATGCAGCTAACACCGTACCTTGTGGCACACCGGATATTACCTTAGCTTCATCTGATTTCTCATCGTTTTCAATAACTATCTGTTTTCTGTTGCGTAAAAATTCTTTTAACCATCTTCCTACTTTATCCATTATATTATGTTTTCTAATATTCTTCGCTAATATATTATGGTCTACCTTGTCAAAAGCTTTCGCAAAGTCTAGATAAACCACATCTGTTTCATTTCCGATTTTCATATTTTTGTATATGTTCTCACGGTGGACTATCAGTTGGGTTTGTGTACTTTTTCCTGGTGCGAAACCATGCTGTCCTATATTAAACAATTTTTGTTTTTAATGTTTCATAATATTTTTCTTCATTACCTTTCATACACTTTCATAATATGTGATGTTAGACTCACAGGCCTATAATTACTTGCCTCTAGTCTTGATCCACTTTTGAAAGTACGGGTAATATATGATAATTTGTGGTCATTATAAATCTTGCCTGTATCTACATTTTGTCTTAATAATATTGCAAGTGGCTTTGCGATAGAATGAACCGACGAGAGAGAGAGAGAGAGAGAGAGAGAGAGAGAGAGAGAGAGAGAGAGAGAGAGAGCACTAGATGCAGGTGGCATGTTACCTGGGCAATCTATAATACCAGACACAGAAGCCTTCCTGGATATTATCCAGGTGATCATCTACAACCAGCAACATCATTTAGGCTTTGACGATCACAACGCCTCAGGACCGATTTCGTATCAACTGCCACCAATCAAAATTCAGGACCTGTGTAACAAGCATGTCAATTAATTCAATCTCTGTAACTCTCCACAGATGAACACAAGAGCGTCCGTTGAAACGTTAAGGAAATATAGCTAAGACAACAAAAAATAATTATAGGTCCTTAGGAAACTTGATATACCAGCTACACGCTGATGAAAAAAGGTTTGTAAGACGAAAAGTGAAGATTATACACATTGAAATCAGCCGAAACAGTTATTTTCCACGCTACTGCCTTCAAAGAAGGCCTCTTCCCTATCAAACATTTTTCTTAAGTATTGGGATGATGAACAATACCCTTTACGAATAACACACCTCTGAGTATACAAAATTTGAACTGCAAGCTTCAACAATAAACATCGAATCCAAAGGAGCAAAGAAAAGTATTAACATCTAACCTTGCATTACAAGTGGAGGGGGCGTGGTTGTTGCCTAGGGAAACTCAAGTATGTTGAACAACTCCACAAACAACTTAATCATAATAGTTCTCAGAATCCTCCATAGGTTGTAGGTCATAGACAAAATATTCCTTTTCTGACTTTAGCTAAACCTAAGAAATAATGTTGTAAATTACCTACTTTTTTTTTATTCTAACTATAAGCTAAGAAATTTAATTGAGAATCAACGATAAATGTCGTTTGTTTTCACAAAGGTATTAGATTCTCTGTGGGCACAATATAAACCTTTCGGGTCTTTGAATAATACAGCTACTTGGCTTCGTTAGCTTATTGTATATTGCAAAAATAAACAAATAAACAAACAAACAAACTAGGGAGTTTATATTATGTTAAAAATATATTATGACCATTGATAACGAGACTAAACAAGACTTAGCTCTTGACTAAACAATACGGGAGCAGGTGTTCGAATATGAAACTCAAGAAACAGACGACTTTCGAACGCAGCCTCTGTCCTGTCAATGGGTGTATGAGTGAAGGTATATCCCATATGGTCACGGCCTTTATGAATGAGTCCTAATCTTCTTAAGCTGGTGTTTACGGGATAAACTATTACAAATAAGACATTCATAAGGATCAGCCAAGATACCTCTCTCTCTCTCTCTCTCTCTCTCTCTCTCTCTCTCGCTCTCTCTCTCTCTCTCTCCTCTCTTCTGTGAAAAGCAAACAGAGCACAGTTATATGTAGAAATAAGCATTTTCAGATCTAAATCGTCATTTTTGAACAATTATTTCGTTGCATAACATACGTTATGCAAAGAAATAGTTGGTAAAGAATTACGGGTTAGATCTGAAAATGCCATTTTCCTTATATATATATATAATATATATATATATATATATATATATATATATATATATATTTATATACACACACACACACACACACACACACACACATATATATATATATATATATATATATATATATATATATATATATATATATATATATATATATATATATATGTATATAAGGAAAAGGGCATTTTCAGATCTAACCCGTAATTCTTTAACAACTATTTTTTTTTTGCATAACGTATGTTATGCAACGAAATAATTGTTCAAAAATTACGATTTAGATCTGAAAATGCATATTTCCACATATAACTGTGCTTCTGTGTTTCTACGAGAGAGAGAGAGAGAGAGAGAGAGAGAGAGAGAGAGAGAGAGAGAGAGAGAGGGGTGTATCTGCTCTGATCCTTATGAATGTCTTATTAGAATTAGGTTCCATTGTAACAGTTTATCCCGCAAACACCAGCTTAAGAAGATTAGGACCCATTCATGAAGGCCGTGACCATATGGGATATAGCTTCACTCATCACCCATTGACAGGACAGAGGCTGCGTTCGAAAGTCGTCTGTTTCTTGAGTTTCATATTCGAACACCTGCTCCCGTATTGTTTAGTCAAGAGCTAAAGTCTTGTTTAGTCTTGGTATCAATGGTCATAATATATTTTTATTATAAAATAAACTCCCCAGTTTGTTTGTTTGTTTGTCTTTGAATTGTAGCGTTTCTGCTTCTCCTCTGTATTTTGCGTAAATGCAGTCGTAAGTTGACATCAGCTTTTGGTCATTCGTTCTCCTCCTTCTCCTTTGGATGGTTTGGTAAACACGGGTTCTTTTTTTACTATATACCTTCTAGTTTGTATTAATTTTAATTTTTGTAGATTTTTTCTCTCAACTATATTTTTTAAAATAGTTTTTTGTAAACTTTAACGTATACTATGTAACTTTTGCGGATTGAGTATGCACATATATAATGTGCAAAACGTGTGTTATGAAGTAAATGACCAAAAGCTGATGTCAACTTAGGACTGCATTTATGCAAAATACAGAGGAGAAGCAGAAACGTTACAATTCAAAGACAGATCAAGCCGTTTCATGTATAAGGACTCAAGGGTAGGTAGGTAATTGTTATGGCTTGTTCCACCAATAATAGAGAAATGCTTTTTATTTATTTCAATTTTGCATATACAGTATTAATTCTTTATATTAGAAAACTCTGGTTTACTTAATTTCTGACCCTTTCTAAAACTGTATCCCAAATAGCTGCAATATCTCATCTGCAGTAACATGCGGTCCCGGTATTTATGTTGTATCAAGCCGCAGGTTTGATCCAACACTGAAGACCTCACCCACCAGGAAAGGTCTCCAGTGCTAGGCCCTACCAACATATGAAATCCATCAAACACAATCACAGCTGCCAGTGTCCCCTGCAGCTCATATGGAACCAGCAACCTCACCCCAACCCCACAAGGTGAGGTTTCCTGTCACAGGACCTCTCACCATATGAACTCGAGCAGACAGTCACAGCTCCCATTGTCCCCAGGAGCTCAAATAAGGGCATGGAACCAGCAACCTCACCCCAACCAGATGATGCTTCCAGTCCCAAGATCTCCCACTATCTGAACTTTAGCAGACAGCCACATCGGCCATTGTCCCCAGGAGCTCAGATAAGGCAAGGAACCAGCGACCTCATCCCCACCAGATGAGGTTTCCATTCCCAGGCCCCCCCACCATCTGTTCTTCAGCAGACAGCCACATCTGCCATTGTTACCAGGAGCTCAAATAAGGCATGGAACCAGCGACCTCATCCACACCAGATGAGGTTTCCAGTCCCACGCCCTCCCACTATCTACACTTCAGCAGACAATCACATATGCCATAGTCCCCAGGAGCTTAAATAAGCCATGGAACCAGAGACCTCATCCACACCAGATGAGGTTTCCAGTCCTAGGCTCTCCCACTATCTGTACTTCAGCAAACAGTCAAATCTGCCATTGTCTCAAGGTGCTCAAATAAGGCATGGAACCAGCAACCTCATCCCCACCAGATGACGTTTCCAGTCCCAGGCTCTCCCACTATCTGTACTTCAGCAGACAGTCACATTTGCCATTGTCTTAAGGTGCTCAAATAAGGCATGGAACCAGCAACCTCATCCCCACCAGATGAGTTTTCAGTCCCAGGCTCTCCCACTATCTGAATTTCAGCAGACAGTCAAATCTGCCATTGTCTCAAGGTGCTCAAATAAGGCATGGAACCAGCAACCTCATCCCCAACAGATGAGGTTTTCAGTCCCAGGCTCTCCCACTATCTATACTTCAGCAGACAGTCACATCTGCCATTGTCTTAAGGTGCTCAAATAAGGCATGGAACCAGCAACCTCATCCCCACCAGATGAGTTTCCAGTCCCAGGCTCTCCCACTATCTGAATTTCAGCAGACAGTCAAATCTGCCATTGTCTCAAGGTGCTCAAATAAGGCATGGAACCAGCAACCTCATCCCCACCAGATGAGGTTTTCAGTCCCAGGCTCTCCCACTATCTGTACTTCAGCAGACAGTCACGTCTGCCATTGTCTTAAGGTGCTCAAATAAAGCAAGGAACCAGCAACCTCATCCCCACCAGATAAGGTTTCCAGTCCCATTCTCTCCCACTATCTGTACTTCAACAGACAGTCACATCTGCCATTGTCTCAAGGTGCTCAAATAAGGCATGGAACCAGCAACCTCATCCCCACCAGATGAGGTTTCCAGTCCCAGGCTCTCCCACTATCTGTACTTCAGCAGACAGTCACATCTGCCATTGTCTCAAGGTGCTCAAATAAGGTATGGAACCAGAGACCTCATCCCCAACAGATGAGGTTTCCAGTCCCAGGCTCTCCCACTATCTGTACTTCAGCAGACAGTCACGTCTGCCATTGTCTTGAGGTGCTCAAATAAGGCAAGGAACCAGAGACCTCATCCCCAACAGATGAGGTTTCCAGTCCCAGGCTCTCCCACTATCTATACTTCAGCAGACAGTCACATCTGCCATTGTCCCCAGGAGCTCGAATAAGACATGGATCCAGAGACCTCACCCCCACCAGATGAGGTTTCCAGTCCCAGGCTCTCCCACTATCTATACTTTAGCAGACAGTCACATCTGCCATTGTCCCCAGGAGCTCAAATAAGACATGGATCCAGAGACCTCACCCCCACCAGATGAGGTTTCCAGTCCCAGGCTCTCCCACTATCTGAACTTCAGCAGACAGTCACATCTGCCAATGACCCATGAGCTCGAATAAGACATGGATCCAGAGACCTAACCCCCACCAGATGAGGTTTCCAGTCCCAGGCTCTCCCACTATCTATACTTCAGCAGACAGTCACATCTGCCATTGTCCCCAGGAGCTCGAATAAGACATGGATCCAGAGACCTCACCCCCACCAGATGAGGTTTCCAGTCCCAGGACCTCCCACTATCTGAACTTCAGCAGACAATCACATCTGCCATTTTCCCGAAGAGCTTAAATAAGTCATGGAACCAGAGACCTCACCCCCACCAGATGAGGTTTCCAGTTCCACGCTCTCCCACTATCTGTACATCAGCAGACAGTCACATCTGCCATTGTCTCCACAAGCTCAAAAAAGGCATAGAACCAGAGACCTCGTCCCCACCAGATGAGGTTTCCAGTCCCAAGCCCTCCCACTATCTGAAGTTTAGTAGACAGTTGCATCTGACAATCTCCCCAGGAGCTCAAATAAGGCATGGAACCAGAAACCTCATCCCCACCAGATGACGTTTCCAGTCCCAGGCCCTCCCACGATATGAACTTCAGGTGAAATTCACATCTGCCATTGTCCCCAAAAGCTCAAATGAGGCATGGAACCAGAGTCCTCACCCACACCAGATGAGGTTTCCAGTCCCTGGCTCTCCCACTATCTGAACTTCAGCAGACAGTCACATCTGCCATTTTCCCCAAAAGCTCAAATGAGGCATGGAACCAGAGTCCTCACCCACACCAGATGAGGTTTCCAGTCCCAGGCCCTCCCACTATCTGAAAAACTTCAGCAGACAGTACATCTGCCATTGTCCCCAGGAGCTCAAATAAGGCATGGAACCAGAGACATCATCCCCACCAGATGAGGTTTCCAGTCCCAGGCCCTCCCACTATCTGAACTTTAGTAGACAGTCACATCTGCCATTGTACCCAGGAGCTCAAATAAGCCATGGAACCAGAGACCTCATCCCCACTAGATGAGGTTTCCAGTCCCAGGCCCTCACACTATCTGAACCTCAGCAGACAGTCACATCTGCCATTTTCCCCAGCTCATATAAGGCATGTAACCAGAGACCTCATCCCCACCAGATGAGGTTTCTAGTCCCAGGCCCTCCCACTATCTGAACTTCAGCAGAGAGTCACATCTGCCATTGTCCCCAGGAGCTCAAATAAGGCATGTAACCAGAGACCTCATCCCCACCAGATGAGGTTTCCAGTCCCAGGCCCTCCCACTATCTGAACTTCAGCAGACAGTCACATCTGCTATTTTCCCTAGGAGTTCAAATAAGGCATGGAACCAGAGACCTCATCCCCACCAGATAAGGTTTCTAGTCCCAGGCTCTCCCACTATCTGTACATCAGCAGACAGTCAAATCTGTCATTGTCCCCTGAAGCTAAAATAAGGCATGAAATCAGCAACCTCATCCCCACCAGATGAGGTTTCCAATCACAGGTCCTCCCACTATCTGAACTACAGCAGACAGTCACATTTACCATTGTCCCCAGAAGCTCAAATACGGCATGGAACCAGAGACCTCATCCCCACCAGATAAGGTTTCCAGTCCCAGGCCTTCCCACTATCTGAACTTCAGCAGACAGTCACATCTGCTATTTTCCCCAGGAGTTCAAATAAGGCATGGAACCAGAGACCTCATTCCGACCAAATGAGGTTTCCAGTCCCAGGCCCTCCCACTATCTGAACTTCAGCAGACAGTCACATTTGCCATTGTCCCCAGAAGCTCAAATAAGGCATGGAACCAGTGACCTCATCCCCACCAGATGAGGTTTCCAGTCCCAGGCCCTCCCACTATCTGAACTTCAACCAACAGTCACATCTGCCACTGTCCTCACAAGCTCAAATAAGGCATGGAACCCGAGACCTCACCCCCGCCAGATGAGGTTTCCAGTCCCAGGTCCTCCCACTATCTGAACTTCAGCAGACAGTCACATCTGCCATTGTCCCCAAGAGCTCAAATAAGGCATGGAACCAGCAACCTCCTCCCCACCAGATGAGTTTCCAGTCCCAGGTCCTCCCACTATCTGAACTTCAGCAGATAGTAACATCTGCCATTGTCCCCAAGAGCTCAAATAAGGCATGGAACCAGCAACCTCCTCCCCACCAGATGAGGTTTCCAGTCCCAGGCCCTCCCACTACCTGAACTTCAGCAAACAGTCACATCTGCCATAGTCCCCACGAGCTCAAATAAGTCATGGAACCAGAGACCTCATACCCACCAGATGAGGTTTCCAGTCCTAGGCTCTCCCACTATCTGTACTTCAGCAGACAGTCACATCTGCCATTGTCCCCAGGATCTCAAATAAGGCATGGAACCAGAGACCTCATACCCACCAGATGACGTTTCCAGTCCTAGGCTCTCCCACTATCTGTACTTAAGCAAACAGACATGTCTGCCATTGTCTCAAGGTGTTCAAATAAGGCATGGAACCAGAGACCTCACCCCCACCAGATAAGGCTTCCATTCCCAGGCTCTCCCACTATCTGAACTTCAGCAGACAGTTAACTCTGCAATTTTCCCCACGAGCTCAAATCAAGTATGGAACCAGAGACATCATACCCACCAGATGACGTTTCCAGTCCTAGGCTCTCCCACTATCTGTACTTAAGCAAACAGTCATGTCTGCCATTCTCTCAAGGTGTTCAAATAGGGCATGGAACCAGAGACCTCACCCCCACCAGATAAGGCTTCCAGTCCCAGGCTTTCCCACTATCTGAACTTCAGCAGACCGTTAACTCTGCAATTTTCCCCACGAGCTCAAATCAAGTATGGAACCAGAGACATCATACCCACCAGATGAGGTTTCCAGTCCTAGGCTCTCCCACTATCTGTACTTAAGCAAACAGTCATGTCTGCCATTCTCTCAAGGTGTTCAAATAGGGCATGGAACCAGAGACCTCACCCCCACCAGATAAGGCTTCCAGTCCCAGGCTTTCCCACTATCTGAACTTCAGCAGACCGTTAACTCTGCAATTTTCCCCACGAGCTCAAATCAGGCATGGAACCAGAGACCTCATACCCACCAGATGAGGTTTCCAGTCCTAGGCTCTCCCACTATCTGTACTTAAGCAAACAGTCATGTCTGCCATTCTCTCAAGGTGTTCAAATAAGGCATGGAACCAGAGACCTCATCCCCACCAGATGAGGTTTCCAGTCCCAGGCCCTCCCACTATCTGAACTTCAGCAGGCACTCACATTTGCCATTTTCCCGAGAAGCTCAATTAAGGCATGGAACCAGCTACCTCATCCCCACCAGATAAGGTTTCCAGTCCCAGGCCCTCCTACTACCTGAACTTCAGCCAACAGTCACCTCTGACATTGTCCCCAGGAGCTCAAATAAGGCATGGAACCAGAGACCTCATCCCCACCAGATGAGGGTTTCCAGTCATGGCCCTCCCACTATCTGAAAACTTCAGCAGACACTCACATTTGCCATTTTCCCTAGGAGCTCAAATAGGCCTGGACCGCGCATCCCCACCAGTGAGGTTTCCAGTCCCAGGCCCTCCTACTATAACTTAAACTTCAGCCGACAGTCACATCAAGCCATTGTCCCCAGGAGCTCAAATAAGGCATGGAACCAGAGACCTCACCCCCACCAGATGAGGTTTCCAGTCCCAGGCCCTCCCACTATCTAAACTTCAGCCGACAGTCACATCTGCCATTGTCCCCAGGAGCTCAAATAAGGCATGGAACCAGAGACCTCACCCCCACCACATGAGGTTTCCAGTCCCAGGCCCTCCCACTATCTAAACTTCAGCCGACAGTCACATCTGCCATTGTCCCCAGGAGCTCAAAAAGAAAGGCATGAACAAGAGGACTCTCACCCCACCAGATGCCATTGGTCAGTCCAGCCCCCCCCCCCACCCCCCCCCCCCCCCGCCCCCCCCCCCCCCCCCCCCCCCACCCCCCCCCCCCTCCCCCCACCCCGGGCCCCCCCCCCCCCCCCCAAACCCCCCCCCCCCCCCCACCCCCCCCCACCCCCCCCCCCCCACCCCCCCCCCCCCCCACCCCAACTATCTAAACTTCAGCAGACATTGTCCCCAGGAGCTCAAATAACCCATGGAACCAGCAACCTCATCCCCACCAGATGAGGTTTCCAGTCCCAAGGCCTCCCACTATCTGAACTTCAGCAGACAGTCAAATCTGCCATTGTCTCAAGATGCTCAAATAACCCATGGAACCAGCAACCTCCTCCCCACCAGTTGAGATTTCCAGTCCCAGACCCTCCCACTATCTGAACTTCAGCAGACAGTCACATTTGCCATTGTCCCTAGAAGCTCAAATAAGCCATGGAACCGGAGGCCTCACCCCCACCAGATAAGGTTTCCAGTCCCAGGTTCTCCCACTATCTGTACTTCAGCAGACAGTCACATCTGCCATTGTCCCCAGGAGCTCAAACAAGGCACGGAACCAGCAACCTCATCCCCACCAGATGAGGTTTCCAGTCCCACGCTCTCCCACTATCTGAACTTCAGCCGACAGTCACATTTGCCAATGTCCCTAGGAGCTCAAATAAGGCACTGAACCAGCAACCCCATCCCCACCAGATGAGGTTTCCAGTCCCAGGCCCTCACACTCTGAAATTTAGTAGACAGTCACAACTGCCATTGTCCCCAGGAGCTCAAATAAGGCATGGAACCAGAGACCTCACCCCCACCAGATGAGGTTTCCAGTCCCAGGCCCTCACACTATCTGAACTATAGCCGACAGTCACATTTGCCTTTGTCCCTAGGAGCTCAATTAAGGCATGGAACCAGAGACCTCATCCCCACCAGATGAGGTTTCATGTCCCACGCTCTCCCACTATCTGAACTTCAGCCAAAAGTCACATCTGCCACTGTCCCTAGGAGCTCAAATAAGGCATGGAACCAGAGACCTCATCCCCACCAGATGAGGTTTCCAGTCCCACGCTCTCCCACTATCTGAACTTCAGCCGACAGTCACATTTGCCATTGTCCCTAGGAGCTCAAATAAGGCATGGAACCAGAGACCTCACCCCCACCAGATGAGGTTTCCAGTCCCAGGCCCTGCCACTATCTGAACCTCAGCAGACAGTCACATCTGCCATTGTCCCCAGCTCAAATAAGACATGTAACCAGAGACCTCATCCCCACCAGATGAGGTTTCTAGTCCCAGGCCCTCCCACTATCTGAACCTCAGCAGACAGTCACATCTGCCATTGTCCCCAGCTAAAATAAGGCATGTAACCAGAGACCTCATCCCCACCAAATGAGGTTTCTAGTCCCAGGCCCTACCACTATCTGAACCTCAGCAGACAGTCACATCTGCCATTGTCCCCAGCTCAAATAAGGCATGTAAACCAGGAGAACCTCATCCCCACCAGATGGAGGTTTCTAGTCCCAGGCCATCCCAACTATCTGAACCTCAGCAGACAGGTCACATCTGCCATGTCCCCAGCCCCCTCAAATAGGCATGTAAAACCAGAGACATCAATCCCCACCATATGAGTTTTCCTATTGTCCCTAGGTGGCCCTCCACACTATCTGAACATCAGTCAGAAAAAGTCACATCTGCCATTGTCCCCAGCTCAAATAAGGCATGTAACCAGAGACCTCATCCCCACCAGATGAGGTTTCCTGTCCCAGGCCCTCCCACCATCTGAACTTAAGCAGACAGTCACAGCTTCCAGTGTCCCCAGGAGTTCATATTAGGGCATGGAACCAGCAACCTCACCCCCACCAGGTGAGGTTTCCAGTCCCAGGCCCTCCCACTATCTGAACCTCAGCAGACAGTCACATCTGCCATTGTCCCTAGGAACTCAAATAAGGCATGTAACCAGAGACTTCATCCCCACCAGATGAGGTTTCTAGTCCCAGGCCCTCCCACTATCTGAACCTCAGCAGACAGTCACATCTGCTATTGTCCCTAGGAGCTCAAATAAGGCATGTAACCAGAGACTTCATCTCCACCAGATGATTCAGTTCCAGCCCTCCCACTATCTGAACCTGAGCAGACAGTCACATCTGCCATTGTCCCCAGCTCAAATAAGGCATGTAACCAGAGACCTCATCCCCACCAGATGAGGTTTCCTGTCCCAGGCCCTCCCACCATCTGAACTTAAGCAGACAGTCACAGCTTCCAGTGTCCCCAGGAGTTCATATTAGGGCATGGAACCAGCAACCTCACCCCCACCAGGTGAGGTTTCCAGTCCCAGGCCCTCCCACTATCTGAACTTTAGTAGACAGTCACATCTGCCATTGTCCCCAGGAGTTCAAATAAGGCATGTAACCAGAGACCTCACCCCCACCAGATGAGGTTTCCAGTCCCAGGCCCTCCCACTATCTGAACTTCAGCAGACAGTCACATCTGCCATTTTCCCTAGGAGCTCAAATAAGGCATGGAACCAGAGACCTCATCCCCACCAGGTGAGGTTTCCAGTCCCAAACCCTCCCACCATCTGAACTTAAGCAGACAGTCATAGCTTCCAGTGTCCCCAGGAGGCCAAATAAGGCATGGAACCAGTAACCTCATCCCCACCAGATGAGGTTCCCAGTCCCAGGCTCTCCCACCATCTGAATTCCAGAAGACAATCACAGCTTCCATTGTCCCCAGGAGTTCATATTAGGACATGGAACCAGCAACCTCACCCCCACCAGGTGAGGTTCCCAGTCCCAGGCTCTCCCACCTTCTGAATTCCAGAAGACAATCACAGCTTCCATTGTCCCCAGGAGTTCATATTAGGACATGGAACCAGCAACCTCACCCCCACCAGGTGAGGTTCCCAGTCCCATGCTCTCCCACCTTCTGAATTCCAGAAGACAATCACAGCTTCCATTGTCCCCAGGAGTTCATATTAGGACATGGAGCCAGCAACCTCACCCCCACCAGGTGAGGGTTCCAGTCCCAGACCCTAACACCATCTGAACTCCAGAAGACAATCACAGCTTCCATTGAGTGGGTATGAAACCAGGAAGCTCACCCCCACCAGGTGAGGTTTTCAGTTCCATGCCAGTTGGTCCACACTTTCTTTCAGTATCACTTACCAGAACCAGAAAAATTCGCCCAGTGTATCATAGGAATCCCAACTACTGAACCAGAATGTATTAGTAGATTCCTGCGGCTGACGATGAAATTGATGCTGCTGTGGCCTACGGTTAAATTGAGGCTGCTGCGGCCTACGGTTAAATTGAGGGTGCTGCGGCCTACGGTTAAATTGAGGCTGCTGCGGCCTACGACGAAATTGCTGCTGCTGCTGCTCACGGTGAAATTGAGGATGCTTCGGCCTTTGTTGCCGAGCTTTCGGCTTCGGGTCAACATTACTGTTCATTTTACGCCGATGATTTCTATCATATAACCTTCGCTTTACTTCATCTGTAAGAACAGTTTTAGCTTCTGTAATTCGTTTAAATTTCTCCTGGAAAGCTTCTTGTAATATTTCAGGCTTATCTCTGTGCCTGTCTGGGTGGTATAACATGGACAATTTTCTAAAGGCTCTTAGGATATCAGCCTTCGTGTCAGTCTGTTTGACACCCAAAACCTCATAATGGCTCAGTTTCACCCACTTCGCTAGCTTTTCCTTGGCAATATTTAGATTTTGCCTAGATTCTTCAGATGGTAAAACCCTGTTAACCATTTCAAAATCTTGTATGGCTATTGAATAAAGGCCCTCATCCATAAGGTGCTTCCCTCGTAAATTATATACTTTCCATCCTTGAAGCCCCTTTTCGATGGCCATACAACAGTCCATAATAATAGCCAAGTGATCAGGTTTTTCAGCTGCAGACTTTGCGGTGGCCCTGAGGACATACAGAAGAGCTGCTTCTATTTCCGAGCTCGTACCTGTGGACAGGGCCTCGTCAAAAATGTTCACAGCATCACTGATCCTGTTATCCATGTATGCAAATAAGCCACCTTGTATTGCCGTGCTCTTTCCTTCATTACCTTCATCCCCTTTTCCGCTGTATTTCACTTCCAGCTTTTCCAAATCCTTACCCATTTCTTCCTTTTCATCAGCAAGAATTTGTATTAATCTTTCTTGCTCCTTTATAAGATGGTCCTTCGCTGAGCAGTCTTTTACAAGCTTTTCAAATTGACTGGTCTTTCTCCTCAGACCAACGTTGACTTCTTCCTTTTCATCAGCAAGGATTTGTATTAATCTTTCTTTCTCCTTTATAATATGGTCCTTCGCTGAGCAATCTTTTACAAGCCTTTTACATTGACGGGTCTTTCTCCTCAGACCATTGTTGATTTCTTCCTTTTCATCGGCAAGGATTTGTATTAATCTTTCTTGCTCCTCTATAACATGGTCTTTCTCGGAGCAGTCTTTTTCAAGCCTTTCACATTGGCTGGTCTTTCTCCTCAGGTCACTGTTGACTTGCTTCATATTCTCGCGCAGCCTCACGTTTTCCGATTCCTTTTCATTATAGTTATCGATCATTTCTTTCAAATCCTTACTCAGTTTGAGCTTTTCGTCTGTGAGGCCTTGTATTAGCCTTTCTTGCTCCTGTCTCTGACGATCCTTCTCTGAACACTGTTTTTCTAGTCTGTCATTTTTACGGGCCTTTATTCTCATTCTTTTAATTTCTCCACTCCTTTCCTTCAATTCTTCAGCAAGTTTCTCGTTTTCACGTTGTTTTTCTGCGTATTTTCTTCGGAGTTCCTTCAAACCCTTATTTTGTCTCTCCTCCTTATCTTCAAGAATTTGTATCCGTTTTTCTAGTTTCTGTATTTGACGATCCTTCGCTGAACAATATTTTTCAGCTTTCTCACAGTCATTGGGCTTCTTCTTTCTTCCCCTAAGATATTCGCGTCTTCCGCATTTTAGAGAAGGGACAACTCCTTTAGCTTGGCTCGGTAACTCGGTCAGCTTTTGTTCATCATCTGATTTTTGACTTTTCTTCAGCTCCTCAATTTCGTGTCTGTATCTTTCAGCCTGATTGTCCTTCTCTGCCAGCACAATCCGCAGCTCCTCGTTTTCCCTTTTTTTGTTTAGCAGTTCATTCTCGTCGCTC
>NC_087218.1:65032491-65124991 GCF_015104395.2 Macrobrachium nipponense | reverse complement strand
ATATATGTAAGTCTTACATTACCGTGATTCATATACAATATATCGAACTACAAATGTCCTTTAATATCTAATTCGCTCTACCTCGGAATTAATTAATTATTTTCATAATATGCTTAACCGAGGGGGAATTTGATTAAGCGATAATAGAAATTGGCGATCGACAGGCGCGAACCAGCGACCTTCTCAATTCTAGGACTGGGGCAGTGAAGCCTTAAACCACACCCTAGAATTGAGAGGTCGCTGGTTCGCGCCTGTCGATCGCCAGTTCTATTTATCGCTTAATAAATTCCCCTCGGTTAAGCATATATGAAAATATATTAATTCCGAGGTAAAGCGAATTAGATATTCAAGGACATATGTAGTTCGATATATATATATATACATATATATAGATATATATATATATATATATATATAATGTCAATATATTCGTCCACAGGAGAAAAGAAAATAAAAGACCTATAGCTCGACAATTTCGACTTCCACCAGGCCTCTTCAAGAGCTTTATTTTAACTAAACAGAATGAGTATTACAAAAATTTCATAAACACTTTCCCATGGGGAAAAAAATAAATTAAACATAATGTCAAAGTAAAAATTAGGTTGTTTAAATCATAAACAAATGGTCAAATCAGCAATTCAAGCAGGTTAAAAGAGAGAACTATTCAACGATTTGGTGATTGGTCACTTAAACTTTTCTCTGAATTTGTACTGTAAGGAAACAATATGAAGGAATAAAGGGTCCAATTTTTATATGCCCTGACTGGATAATTAAAGTTATTTTTGTTTGCTAGTATCGTGGATAACAACTTTACTGTTTGGGAATGTCAACCACGATACTGATAAATTTCTATCTGATCTTAATTCCTTAGTACCATCAATAAAAGTTCACCATGGAGAAAGAAGCAAATAACTCTATTCATTTTCTAGATACTAAAATAATAAGAACAGATATTGGCCTAAAATTCAAAATTCACAGAAAAGCTACAAATAACAACCTAATGATCAATGCAAAATCGACCCTTTATTCCTTCATATTGTTTCCATACAGTATAAATTCAGAGAACATTTAAATGACCAATCACCAAATCGTTGAATAGTTCTCTCTTTTAACCTGTTTGAATTGCTGATTTGACCATTTGTTTATGATTTAAATTTTACTTTGACAATTATGTTAATTTTATTTTTTTCCAAGTGGGAAAGTGTTTATGAATTTTTGTAACTCATTCTGTCTAGTTAAAATAAAGCTCTTGAAGAGGCCTGGTGGAAGGCGAAATTGTCGAGCTACTAGAGTCTTTTATTCTCTTTTCTCCTGTGGACGATATTGACATATCTCATCTTCGTGTTATGAAGATTATATATATATATACATATATATATATATATATATATATATATATATATATATATATATATAGATATATATATAGTATATATACAACATACAAGGTACTAAAAGCCACGAGGGAAAATAAACCAACGAAGTTTTCCGCAGATCTTTTTTATGGATATATTGGATTTATCACGTTCCTAACTTTCATGATTCAGTTATACATATATATACATACATATATATATATATATATATATATATATATATATATATATATATATATATATATATATATATTTATATATATTACACACACACACACATATATATATATATATATATATATATATATATATATATATATATATATATATTACATAAATAAAGATATATGCCACGAAGGAAAAATAAACGAAGGAGGATCTGCAAGACCTTTCGACGTTAAACGTCCTTTACTGAGCAGTTTCTGCTCAGTAAAGGACATTTAACGTCGAAAGGTCTCGCAGATCCTCCTTCGTTATTTTTCCTTCGTGGCATATATCTTTATTTATGGATTTATCACGTTCCTAACTTTCGTGATTCAGTTATACATATATATTACATATATATATATATATATGATATATATATATATTATATATATATATATATAATATATATATATATATATATATATATATATATATATATATATATATATATATATATATATATATATATTTGTACTATATATATGTATATATATAGTATATTATATATATATATATATATATTTGTGTATATTATATATGTATATATATATATATATATATATATATATATATATATATATATATATATATATATATGTATATATGATATATATACTATAAAGATCAAGGGCACGAACACGAAGAGATTCACAGTATGCTTTATTCCTACGTTTCGTGTCAACATCGCCACATCTTCAGGGATTTTTCTAAAAAATAACGTATAATATGTTAACATAAAATAAGAGCTGATTACAAGATCCAATAGTTGAAAAGTTAAAACAGTTTAATGGTAAAATTACAACTCTTACGCTTAAATTACATGCACACTTGTTTAAACTGACCAGAAGTACCAAACAACTTACAAATGACGAGAGGAACATTTAAAAATTTCAACTAAATTACACATATACATAAAAATAACAACAAATACAATGAAAAGTAAAAGTCATATATACATAAAACCACAGCCAAACACATCAAAGTAAAAACACACTAAAAGCCAACATCATCAAGAGGCACAATGAATGACAGAATAATTAGGCTAAAAACAAGGGACAGCAGAGGAATGGTTGTTTAAGGTTGGAACTCGTAGTTTGATGTTCAGAGTTTACAAAATCAACAGTTCGTTGAGTTCCCTTGTTTGGCCAATAATTTCAAAATCTTCGTATTTGATTGCAGCTTTACATTTGATAGTGTGCTTCCTTATATTATAAGATGTTTCAGGGTTAGATAGCTTACACCCTGGTTTATAACTAATGCCCCGATGGGAATCGGCCCTGACCCTGAGAAGACGCCGGGTAGATCCCACATATTTTCCCAGATTACATCTGGGACAAGTGTATTCATAAACGACGCCCGACGTCATCAAAAGGCAGAGCCGGTCTTTAAACTTGAAGAGAGAGCCAATGGTCTTGGGATTCTTAGGTATTAGCTTTAGATTTACGGCTCCAAAATATCTGTGTACAATCTTGGTAAACTCTTTTCGAAAATTATCATTTAAAAGCTACGGGAAACTAGCATAAAGAGGGAGCTTGGGGACCTTAAAACATATAGGCTGTTCAGAAACTCTTTTATTACTCTGAAAATGGAAGCTGAAATACCTTCAAGTTTATCCCCGGTGAGAAAACGAAAACGAGAACAACAGACAGAAGATACGAAGTGGGAAAGAACGCAAAACTTCCCCTTCTTCATTCGGCCGGCCTTGAACAATGAATGCCGTTCACGACCAAAAATTCCTCGAACAAGGATTTCCTTAGGTCTAATCACGGTCAATTCGAGGCCGATTCGAGTTTGGAAGGAAAGGAGTAAAGTTATTCTTAGAAATTCATCTCTGTGGTTAACCTCGCCCGTAGTTGAAGGATTTGGGGCTCCAACCTTGTGTCACGGCATCCGCGACCTTTGTTTATGAGGTAAAAGGGGCCTTCATTCCCTCAGCTAGGAATTTAAACGTTTAGGTGGTTTAATGAAAAGGGTCAAAGTATCACTCGCATGTTTCTAAGCATTTGGAAACAAGTAATCAGAAATTGATCACACCTACAAGTTTCCTAAAATGTCTGCATTTAGCTGGATCTTTAATGAATATAATGTACTCTCCCAAAACCTTGTTTTTAATTTTTATTTTATTTCTGATTTTTTAAGTAACTGTATAAGGAAATCTATAAATAGGCCTACATATATGTTCTCAAAATGAGCTCGTCGCTGAAAAAGAAATAATTATCAACATCGTCATTACCATGATTGCTTTTGATGTTATCATTATTACTGCGGATGTTGTCGATATAAACAGCGGCAGTGACATTAGTATCTGGAATTACATATTTACAGATCTCATATATATATATATATATATATATATATATATATATATATATATATATATATATATATGTATGTATGTATGTATGGTATATATATATATATATATATATATATATATATATATATATATATATATATATATATAGTATATATACAACAGCCACAGTAAAATGACGACATTCAAGCCAGTGATACGACTAATTATTCTTCCAAAAGTAAAGCCGAAAGAACGAATGTCTTTCATAAAACCAATGCGGTGAAAGAAGAGGCATTTGGGCATTCCGCAGGACTCCTCGTAAGGACAAGGAGCCTGGGAAAGAAGGACCGCTATTCCGCTCCCCCGCCTCCCTGACGAAAACAAAAAACGCAAAGGAATGTTATACAACAGGAATCTATTCGTGCTTCCTGACTTCATAAATACAAGTCGACGTGCTAGAATCATTGAGGGGCGCTGATTATGTCACGTTATACCTAGAGAGCATAATTTTTTTTCCATCGATTTTTTTATTTGTTATTCCCATTTACTAGGCCGGATTTCACGGAAATTCCCAGCGTACTTTTACAATTCTGGGGAAAAAGGGACCCGAGAATATAATTTACAACGAAATGAGGGAAACTCTACATCACTCCAAATATACTTGGATGAGCTTGGAAAAGATGCTAGATGAATTTTAGATATAGTCGTTGTTCATATGAGCAGCATTTCACTAACGAACACGCACCCGTATAAAATTTAAATAGTAACAATTGTTTTGTCATAGAATCAGTTCTAATAAATCTCAGTGGATACATTATTTTGCATCGATTTCATGCAGCTTATCATTATTGCGGCAGACAATTAATTCCTGAAATGTAAGACTAAATGAGGAAATCTAAATATATTTTGATATAGAGCATGTTTAGAAACTCCAAAGTCTTTCTTGGTCCTTAGCGTCCGTTAATAAGTCAAAGCTACTTACATATTTGTGATGAATACATGCTGATGGATGTCCGTCATTAAAAAGAACGAAGGTCCGCTCCGGATTGATTTCAAGGAAGAAACAAAATCATTTAAAAAGCAGAATGAAACTGAAACTCCAGTTTTGGCTCTGAAGATATATTTTATTCAAATCTACAACTCGTGAGTTAACAAGGAAGAGTTTATGGAAGATAATTTGTCACAATTGATATTTTTGCCCTTTGAATAAGCCAGTCTTCTTTCATTCTGGAATCCCTCCCAAAGCTTTTGATCAAGACAGTATCAGATATTTATCACCATCTTCATGAAATTGCCAAAACGAGAATTATAATTTTGTCCCGTACTGTCTTTTATCCACACTCAGTGACAGTGATAACACACGTTGCTACTTTATGCCTAGAAAAATAGAGAGTTGGCCAGCTGGTAGCTAGGCAGTTACTTGTAACTCGTTGTTTTAGACTGGAAATGATGAGAATACTAAAAGAACTTAAGATGCGTTCTCGATACTGGCCTGGTGCTTGTCACAGCGCGGACTTCTGATATTAGCACCTGTGAGCAAGACTTACACTAACTCATGCTTCAGAGTAAAAATACTTTAGCACATCATTAAAACTTCCTGCCTCCACAGCAGTTGTAGGTGAGAGACGTTGTATTGCCAGCCCCTGCATTCTCCCATTTCATGAGTGTGGGGGAAAAGTTGCAGGAGAAGCAACGTTGTCCCTTGAGGACATTTGATATCTCCGGTTCTTCCTGCTGCAAGAAAAAAAGGTGCATGCACTGGTTTGCAAATATCGTTTAACCATGGATACTTGTAACAAGTTTTGTTTATTTTCAGAAAGTTCGCTTTGCCCATATGCTGGCTAAACAGCATTGTAAATGCCATGGTATGTTTAAAAAATGTATGGATAGTTCTTTAATATTTGCAAAATAGTTCGATCTCAAATCATTCATCATTGTATAACCATTGTAAAGCAAAAGAGCATTTTTATCTTTAAGTGATATTCAGCCTACTTAATAATCAAACCTCAGGGAGAAAATAAGTCCTACCCATAATATATTATAAATAGCAGGTAACTGCAAAGTTACTCAGGTTTTCTTGCAGTTCAGTAAATAAACAGTATATAGAATCTGAATATATATATATTATATATATATATATATATATATATATGAATATGTATATATATATATCATATACATATATATATATATATATTATATATCTATATATATATATATATATATATATATATATATATATATATATAGACGCCGCGATTCTAGAACTGCTCTCAGATGAAAATGAAGAAACGAAGGTGCCGGCGTTAGTAAATATTTTATCAATAGAATCTAGCCACTTGGAAGTTTATCCGGAAGGTTTCTTTTCTCCTGGTGGACGAGACAGTTCGCATAATGAATCCGTAACTGGAAATAAGCAGAGGCACAAATCCGATGCTGACGGGGAATTATTTTTCATTTAAAATCATCGGTACAGAGTTAATTGTGATATTAGTTCGCTGGTTTCATGTGAGTGCCCGGAAAGGATTTAGTCTGGGGCAAAAACTAGTAGACTGATGAAAGAGACGGATCTAGACTGTTTATAGGACGTGATGATGATGATGATGTATCCAGAACAAATCTTCTTTTACGACACAGCTTTTTGTCCGCTCGGTCGAATATGTTTTCCGTTTTTAACGAGAAAAAGACATTAACGGCGAATAAATAAATAAAATTAAACGAAGTATTTAAAATGACAACTGACAGCTAACATTAGACAATACTTCAGTCGCAATAATAGTGATTTTGCCATACCTGTCTACACAACACGTAAAAATAATTGTAAAACTATAAAATACAGTGTCCAAATGCTTCCCCCGTCCATCAGTAAAAATATACGGTCAATTCGTTCTTTTGAATTGATTTCTTCCCTTATGAAAAGATCGCACGCGGGAAATTCTCCATCTTCCGATAAAAAATGTATTTTGCATCAAACCTTCATCCAGCCGTGAAAAGGCGACGATAAAAATAGAATATTACTAAGGGGAATATGCAACCTTCCTTTCAAAACGAGCACGCTTTGAAAAGCACGCTTTGAAAAGCACAGTCCCTATTTTTCTCACTCGGCGAATAGCGGCATCATGCTTTAAGGAAAACAATTAAATTTATCTAATAATCGTAAAAATGCAAGCAAATATGAATAGGAATATTAGCATGAACGAATATATGGCCTACCTCAAACTTCAAGCTATGGAAGAGATCTCGTAAAAATTCTACCAAAAAAAAAAAATTTTGGTTACTGGCAGACATTTTATATCTAAGTACAGTTTGTTCTGTGAAATAATGACTATTTATTACCCTAAGAAGGATATTGAAATATATACGCAGCCAGTCTGACTCGACCATGACACTTGACGTACTATAAACGACCTTTGCATTCTGATCAAAATCAAGATTTACTGAATCTCGGAACAGACCTCAGTGATCTGGTGAGAACGGTAGGGCACGATCAATTTCAAGTCATTATCAACAACGGGGTTACGTAAATAAGAACTTCAAGGATATAAGGTACTGAAATTGTGATCATTGACCTAAAATTTTTAGCGGCTAATTTTTAAACAACTTTAAGAAAGAATAAACTCAGAGTCATGGTTATGGTATGAATAACTTAAGAATTACATTCCCTAAAAATTATTAGTTTCTCCTGATGTTTGAGAGAGAGAGAGAGAGAGAGAGTAGCTCGAACCGAGGAACTATAATATCCAGGAAGGTGAGTAGTGTAGTGTGTGAAAAGGACAGGTGTCGACTAACGATATTTCTTCTATAGTTATTCCAGTTGCATATTTAGAATATGTCTTCTCCTAGTGTAACCCATTCAAAGAGCTTCTCGTTTCTGTGTTTTTTCTCAACTTTCACAATCAGATTTATATTTGCAGTACCGTTCTATAATTGCAGTCATGCACAAATTATACATTTCCATGTAATTAATAGAAAGATTTCTATTGAAATTATTTGAAAAAGATTTTCCACGAATCGATCATGAAGTCAATAAAGTGAATCCTTATTTCGTATATTATTTGCCTTTGTATGGCTTGTTTCAAAAAGAATAACTGACAATTCTATTAATACATAAGGCTGGTCTTATTACCATTCTTTGACTTGTAATTCTCTTGTTCCTTGCTGAGGCTTACTGCAAAACATTCCCCACATTCTGCATGACAATTAAATGAAATTTATTTTGCTCTGACATGACGGTAATGATGAAATTTATATCATGATCTCTACCGAAATTGCTAATAAGAAAGGCCTTCTGTCCCGGTCTTCCCCAGCAACATCCTGCCCCGGCTAAGCATGACAAGAAAAGAAGCCAATGCCAAACATCTAAATGGGCTAATAAACATTTGTCTAAAGGAACTGGAATGGCAGCTGAAAGCTGGATTCTTACGGTCTTGCATTCTCTAGAGGAATATATAGTTGAGCGATTCAGTTTATGCGATAAAGACTCTTTATATAGTTTGGCAATTGCAGAAAAAGATGATACACATAAGACTACGCGACAACAGGAGACTTCATAGAACTGCTGAGAGAGAGAGAGAGAGAGAGAGAGAGAGAGAGAGAGAGAGAGAGAGAGAGAATGTATATATATTATAAAATAGGCACAAGTATGAAATAATGTAAATCGAACAGCAGTTAAAATAACTGCAACGAAGCAGTATACACATGACAGCTCTGATAGCAAGTGGCAGTAACAAAAGAATCACTTCACGCAATACGAAGGTAAACAAAATTCTCTGCAAACACCGCACCTCGGCACCTCGGAGTAAACAAGGGGGGAAAGCCTGTCATTGGTGTAAACACCGAATAAAATGAAGTAGAAAAAATAAAACACGAAGACGACAAAAGGAAAAAAAAGTAAGGGATAAAAGGGGACAACTAACCAGGGAGGTGACTTCTAAGTAGTCGTCTGACTTTTAAGTATTCGTCTAAATAAAGCTATAAAATGCACTTAAGAAAAATATAATGCATAAACTCTTTCCCGAGAGTAGAAAATCAAGGTTAAATACCTAAATACCAACCAACTAACTTAATAAGACTTAACTGGATAAGGTGAATATGTAAAATGTATGTAAGCTTTAGAGGAAGTAGCGTATCACATTCAATCCATTGTCCGGGTTTCGTCTCTTAGGGACTGAGGATCTCCTTCTCAAGATTCTCCGATAAAATGCATTCTGCATCAAAACTTCACCCGGCAGTGAAAGAGTCGCCATTACGGACAAACAATATTGCTCGAGAGAATATGCCACCTTCCTTTTAGAAGAAGGACTCTTACGTAAACAAAATTTCCTCTCTCTCTCTCTCTCTCTCTCTCTCTCTCTCTCTCTCTCACACACACACACACACACACACACACACATATACATAGACACACACATACACACCCAACGCGACAACCGACTTCCCAATGGTAATAAAATGATTGAGGAAGAACGCCATGAGTGAGAATAATATCCCTGACGGAACATCATGGAACAGAGACGGGAAAGGACGCTGTTTAATGGGTGAAAGTGAATATGCCATGACGATGAATTAAAACAACAATATAAATAATGATCGAATTTAGGACTTTGAGTTACTTAACTTGTTAACAACCGCATTTCTGAATAACATTTCTTTTATCTCTATCACAATGATGAACCTCATGAAAATAACCCTAATAAAATAAAAATAAAATAAAAAGTACTTCTAGGAAAACGAACATAATCGGCATGATAATAATGGCATAAAATTCTACAAAGTTATAATAGTTGAACAAAATTTTAACAGACTTCATTTTCAACTAATCTTCAAGGAACATATCTGAAATTTCAAAAATCCCAAACCATAACGTTAGACATAAAGCTATACGAAATTGTCAACTCTGTGTGTGTGTGTGTGTGTGTGTGTGTGTGAGAGAGAGAGAGAGAGAGAGAGAGAGAGAGAGAGAGAGATCGTTCATTACATGAATAAACATTTAACGTAAGTGGGACAACCAACAGAATCCTAACTGTGCAATTACCACAGGGGAGTACAAATGGAGAGACCTCCATTAAGGGGTTCAAAAGCAGTGGCATTGATAACAATGGGATGAACTCTGAGGAATAAATTCTGACAAGCTATTACAATAAACCACGTGTGATTAAATGTGAGAAATGAATGCAATACTTCAAATCTACGTCCCTGTTCTCTTTTGTTCTAATCTGCAAACCACTCGAGTTGTTTAATGTGTCCCCATGCTGGTTCGTTGTTTATAAATATCGTCTGTTCAATTAGGGAAGGCAATGAATAATCTTCCACTCACCAGGCAAAGCTACATAAAAGAAATTGAATATCTGTTCAAAAATAAAATAAATTAAAAATAGTTCCCCACCGTTTGTTTACGACTACACAATTTCGCAAAATCCAACATATATGTCCTCTAGAATCAGTTCACCTACTTAAACGCTGTTTTAACATTAGTGTGACAATGAATTACTACTCCTGGAACAAATGCAGTATAGAATATAAAATAATAAACGTTTTAAATGTTTACAAATAAATATAATGGAAAACATTACAGTCAACATATACCAAAATCATACAATTAAAAAGTTTATGACACGAAAACATAACTACAATGGAAAAGAATAAGAATAAAAGTGGAAAAATATTTGACCAAGAATAACCTAAAGCCTTTGCAGTATAATTGGACAACAGATCATATTCTTCAAATCTTTATGATAAAATACATCAATTAAATGAATATTCTAATGTAAGCAGTCAAGTTTCACAATGACCTGTCATTCACTAAATACATAATTCATTAGTTCGATCACACCCATAAACAAATATGCAAAATTGTAAAGGGCATTTTTAAAGTGAAAGTAATTTATGAATTGGTTGATTTATTTATTCAAGGAAAACCGGAAAGCAGCCTGCAAGATGAAGTTATGGGAACATTTATCTAATTCATTTTCGTCAGAATAATAATCATTGCTTGAGCAGTTCACAACTAACCATTTTCTTGGTCAATTCATATAATCATAGTAATCGCTTGGCATAATCAAATAATTTTTTTAGGCTACAGTAATCAGCATTGTGCTATTATTGCACCAGCAGCAATATTCACAGAAACAAACATTACTATCATCAGACCATCATTAATATTGTTAGTTGTTATCTATATTGTAGTAAAGATCGTACGTTGTACCATATAGCCCAAGTAGTATAAAGTTACTGGATACTTTTTAGTTAACTATTCAGCTAATTAAAAAGAAAGATTACTCATTGGAAATGTTCGTTCATTCAACAATGATTCTGATTTGATGAGTCGCTTGCTAGCATGTTGGTCCCGTTTCGACTATACTCTGTTTTTTTTCCATCTGTCCATCCGCCTGTGGTGTTTTTGCATGGCAACACTGCGTCCCGGGCTTTAAATAGTTACGGTATGTGTAAGTTTTAGGTAAATAAAAGGAAATCTGGGTATACATTTGCAATTGAAAAGTCTTTTAATAATTTATTGTATGCGAATTACACCGTTAATATTCGAAATAGGATATTTAAAGTCCGGGACGCAGTGTTACCATGCGCAAACACCACAGCCGGATGGACAGATGGAAAAAAATAGCGTATAGGTTCTTAGTCCCCGCCCACTCTCCTTCATTTTGAATTCTACGTTTTCGTTTCTTGTTATCTTTTTCTAGCAAATTTTGGCGTCTCCACAAAAAAAAAAAAAAAAAAAAAATCACAAGATGGATGATCTAATTAAACCACAGAGATATTCAGGATCAAATTTCTGAATCCTCGTAGTAATTCTTTCCGAAAAGAGCAAGACATTTAAGTTTTCAAACTTACGAAAGACATACAAACCTTGCAGAGCCACAGACAGCCAAATGCAAAAGAAAAAGAAACGCGAACTGGAGAGAGAGAGAGAGAGAGAGACAGACAGAGAGAGACAGAGAGAGACAGAGAGAACAGAAAGCAACAATAATAATTGGGGAATATTTCCTCAGGAAAACATACCAAACTAGGCCTAACAGGGAACCCCTTCTGAAAGCACAATGCGCCTTCACTGGAGTCTGCGGGCCTCAGGAATACTTGAAACTGATATCCAACATGGTAACATTCCCAGTCCAATTACCGCCGGGGATTTCCAGTGAATCTTATTCATTATTCAATAATCGGCAAACAACTCGCCAATTACTATCAACATCTCTTACTTTGCTATTTGGAAGATGAAGCATTAAGCATTCTGGATTCTAAATATGCCTATCAACAATCCTGTTAACAGTTTAATCATTTGTAACAGTCAAAAACTTTTTTCACGAAAAAATAACGGATTGTGACGCTGCTAAAATGACTTGTGTGAAATAAGAAATTATAAGGCAATGAACAATGCTAAGAGAAGAAAATATAAAAACATCGTGCTGATACACGGCATTATTCACCTTCGAAGGGAAAACTTCATAATATCGAAAATATTCGTAAGCACAAGTTAGTTCTGCAGGGTTAATGAAATTTAGGCACATCGTCCATGCATTTGAACCGGATAATTGTCGAACTGCGTTAAGTAATAACCTAATTCAAGACTCTTCTCAGTCGGAAGGTACACCATTATCTTCATATTCTTTAAGACTTAGCAATACGAATAAAACAAATAAGGTTTGCTAGCTCTATCAGAATATGTATGCAACAGAACACTATCCTGTTAACCTTTATATTGAGCTAATCCTGCGCAAAATGCCGCTATCGTAAAGTAATGGTTCCAAGGTGATCCAAGAGCACAATTTAGAAATGTACACCATACATCCTCAGCAATCGGCGCTCAACATATCTGAAAATGAATAGCATAAACACATCTAGGCCAACATATGCTTCAAAAATCTCGTTTCCACTTCACCTACAACTTTTCCCAAAGTGTGTCCTAACAATCACCAGATGCACACACAACCTCTCCCTTATCTAGGCCCACACCGTTCATCATTCTGTCAGTCATTCTACCAGATATTTTACTCTAAGATAGCAATCAAAATTACCCATTACACTTTGCCAGTATACCCAGTGATGTTAAACCCAAATGATTCTTCTATCCACCTTCACCTTTTCATAAAAGAATACTATTTCCACCCCTTCCTCTTGAAACTATCCACTATCCAGGAATATCTAATGCACCCCCATCAACTACGCAAATAAGATTTTACCATCTTAGCACATTCATCTCCCTTGTAATATGAGAGAGAGAGAGAGAGAGAGAGAGAGAGAGAGAGAGAGAGAGAGAGCCAAAACTTGCTTTCTAATAAATGCCATGAAATTCAGTTACATCAGGACGACTAGTCGGATGCGTCAATTGAATTTCGAAACCGCAAATTAGATTGTCGTCCAGTTCATCCGTCTTCTGACGGAATGGAACGAAATCAACTCTTATAGAGGAGAATTAGAACCTTGGGTAGGATATTCACGAAATTGCAGGGTACATAAATTTTATGACGGCCATCAAGTTACCAAGGATACATTAGACCTTATTGTATGAAGCGCTGTATGCACAGCCATTCGAAATTATTGTTAAACACACGCACACACACACACGTGTGTATGTAGGATGTATGTATGTATGTTTGTATGTATATATATATATATATATATATATATGTGTGTGTAATATATATATTTATATATATATATATATATATATATATATATAGATATATATATATATATATATATCATACATGTGTGTGTGTGTGTGCATAATATATTATATATATACACTATATATACATACGTATATATAACATTATATAAACGTAGATTTATATACATATATATTCATACACATATACATACATATATATAATATATATACAAAAAACAGACACATACACACACGTGTGTATGTATGTACGCGCGCCCGTGTTTAACAATAATTTCGAATGGCTTTATGTATTGCACTTCACACACCAAGGCTTAATGCAGTCTTAATAACTTCCACTACTAAAGGTATATATATATATGATATATTATATATTATATATATATATATATTATATATATAGAGGTGTATCGGATGTCTGAAAATTTGATTTGCGGATGCGGATGCGGATGCGGATATCAACTTTTTAAAATTTGTTGATGCGGATGCGGACACATATATCAAAAAATGAAAAATGCGGATGCGGATGCAAATGCGGATATTTGATGGCCATACCCTCGCGGATGCGGATGCGGATGCGGATGCGGATGCGGATTTTATGTAGGTCCAAGTAATTTCGATATATTTGCTTGTGATAGACGACTTTCAGCCACATAATTCAAAATTATGTGTTACCAGGATGCGGGACGGGGACCCAAGTCGTCATGCATCCCACCAACCACTTTCCCCAACCTCCTCCCTATAGAAAGTGGCAAAATTACATTCAAATCAAAGAGCTGAAATTATGGCAGCACATGTGGTTAGTAATTGAACTTCAGCAAGGGCAAATTACTTTTCAAAAATAAAACTGATACTGTACTTATGTGTGTATCTGCTGTATGCTTCCATATGAACGTAAAAAATACAAACAGTACATAAAAAGTACAAGCAGTACACAAACGTTTGTCGTTGTTTTGGCAAAAGGTTATTTCATACTCACTGCTAGAGAGACAAAACTCAAAGCCAATCTTTGCTTTCAGAGAGAGAGAGAGAGAGAGAGAGAGAGAGAGAGAGAGAGAGAGAGAGGGAGAGGGAGAGAGAGATTTCCAAATAAACACAATACCTTTATGATCAACAACTGCTATGAGTGACATGATGAAGTTGCTAAAACAAAATGCTATAAAACAGGTATACTGTAACTGAGTTAATTATATCTTGTAATGTGCATCATGTATTCTGAATAAGTAAATGAAAAAGCCAAATTTAGAAAAACGACCTCTAAAGTTACCTACAATGTATGAGTATATGGATTATGGACTATTGAACACTGAGTAGGGGGTGACATCCGCATATCCGCATTCTCCAACTGCGGATGCGGATGCGGATGCGGATGTTGCATGTGCTGCCAATGAGGATGTGGATGTGGATGCAGATGTTGAAAACTTGTGGATGGAGAGTTTGAAAACTTGTCAATACGGATGTGTAATGCGGATGCGGAGTTTCTAAAAAATGCGGATAATCTGCGGATGAGGATGCGGATATCCAATACACCTCTAATATATATATATATATATATATATATATATATATATATATATATATATATATACACGTGTGTGTGTATAATACAAACACAATATATATATATATATATATATATATATATATATATATATATATATAATATATTTGATAGTGGAAGTGGAAGTGGTTGCACTGTATATAAAGGACAGAACACGGAAGAAGTTTTTCTTAATAACACTGATGTCTAATAAAGGGGCTTTCTCGAGTTTTTCATCATTCTTCCATGAAGAGTGGTATACTTCAGAGTTTTAAACGGACGCCTATGTTCTCGGACAGGGCCCGCGAAGAAAAAGAACCCCATCGCGCCGAAGTATCGATGGTTTCCGTCTAACGACCCTAACCCTGCTTCCAGCGAACGTCCAGCGATTCTCGCATCGGTATTTCCATCACAATAACGCCTCCGCCTGGTTCCGGTCCAGCATCAAAGTCTCCACGACTCTGAGATTCAAGCCTCAATGGTATATACGACCTTCAACATTTCCCTCTTGCATGTTTATTGCTCGTGTTTACATGCGCCAGATGAGAAGCGATTCGGAAGGACTTCATTTGCTGAAGATGGCTGCCGCCGCTTTGATGGATGAAACAAGTAGTGTTATCTCTGCATCTTCAAAGGCTTTCTTTTGCCGGCTCGCAATAAAATTCTGGTTGCTAACAATGACGAGATACTCTTGTTGTTGCAACTAGGTTTATTATCTCCATGTAAACATTCGAGTGCGAATTAAGTAGAAATACGAGAGGTCATTAAAGTCCTCTCGTACAATTTCGCAAGATATTCGTCTCGGTACGGGAATGCTTACGTTCATGGATCCGGCATTTCATTTGTCAAATTTCTCCTGTTGCACAGTTTACGATATTTCTTTTCTATAGTCCAACAAAATTACCCTCCTAGTATCTTGTTCATTATTACTGAATGAAAGGCATGTATCGGTTTTATAAATTTTGTACTAACACTGTTTGGATTTAATAAGAAATAGCCCTGTATGTAATAAACATTTCCCACTGCTTGAAGTTGGAAAATTTAATGGAAATCGATCTGCGAATTTTAACACTTCTCTACTCCTACCTCCCTATAAGAATCATATCAATTCTATATACTATGGCATTCTATCCAATGTTTGAAAACTGAATTCAGAAATACTTCTCAGGAGGTGATTATTAAAAAAAAAGAAAAAAAACTACAATTGCCCGACTCAAATCTAGTGTAACAAAGCAACTTAAAATATCAGACATGTATTTTCCAGGCTATATTTCCTAAACAATATCTGTTGTAAACATAGCTTATCAAAACGCGTAGCAAACCGACTTTCTTACTTGAAAAAAAAGAAAAAAGGATTTACTTTGCTATTTCAGGAAAATAATTGATATATAAAATTTGAACTATATACAAATAACCAAAGGTAAACAGAATAACCACAGGGTATTTACGCCGTTGCCTGACAGTGTCACGAATCAAAAACTGTAACTGAAGAATTTGAAATATGTGCATTAATCATAAAAGGTCTCAAGAAAACATCTCGGTAGCAAAATTATCTAGAAAAAATAGCACGATACCTTCAGCTATACGTTTACACCACCAACTTATTCCATGACGTTCATACAATACCTCTTCCCCTGGGCACGAACACACGTCTAACACATAAACCCACCTTCATCAAGCTAAGAAATAAAGCGAACGGTAACAACGCTTCGCAATATGCATTGCAATACTGCCGGTGTCTTCGTCGCTGGATGGAATAGCATTTCCGAACGTCGGAAGGCAGCAGTCCGGCGCTCGTCATTCGCTTCAATTAGGGTTTTGGTTAAATGGGATAGAAACATGGCCTTGCATTTAGTGGGTTTTGCATTATGGTTTTTTAATTGCATTACCTCTGCAGAGAGCGAGAGAGAGAGAGAGAGAGAGAAAGAGAGAGAATATATGGGTATCCTAATCTCTTGGAATTAGACCCTCTTTTAAACAAGTCTTATTAAAAAGGATTGCTGCATCAGCTCCATTAATTTTGTGTAGAGTCTTCTCTATTCTCCTTATCAAGGATTTCTGTGTTGCTAAAACTGGCAAGCAACGTGCCAAAGGGGATCGTCAAATCCGGTAGAGTCATATTGATTTATTCTATATTTATTACTGCTACTACACGTTGTTCGAGAGAGAGAGAGAGAGAGAGAGAGAGAGAGAGAGAGAGAGAGAGAGAGAGAACAACGTGTAGTAGCAGTATTAACTATAATTCAATATGACTCTACTGGATTTGACGATCCCCTTTGGCACGTTGCTTGCCAGTTTTAGTAACACTGAGGTATCCTAATCTCTCATATCTGGCTAATCTGATTAAAACAACATATACATGGCATAACCAGAGATGCATGCGGATCTCTATATATTTCGAACATTGACTTAACACTCCTAATCGAACAAATACTTCCGAATACAACATTCGAATCTCCTTAATTTTAAACTAAAAAAAGAAAAGCTTTATTTTTCCCAAAGGAATATCCCGAGTCATCCTACACAAAACCGACAAGATACCATTTTCTAAAATCCACAATATATATAAGAACAACCGTCAAGAAGGGCCTAAGTGATACCCGATAAACTGACAGAGTAGCAATGAAGATAGAAATGGTGTCTGGCATATTTTCATTTAAGAACAAATCAAGAGTCAGCATGTGTTCTATCGTATGCCATGTCAACTGATACGTTTCTTTGGTCAAATTATAATTATCTATAAATAAAGAAGCCATGAGGCTATTGGTATTAGTCACTGGTATTTTGATTATGCATTATGCACAAACAAAGATCAGCCAAAATAGCCATCAACCACACTAATACACTCCCAAAAACTATAAGCCAAAAAAAATAAATATACATTAATATACATGAAACAATCATGCATGAAAGGTGAGATCAACTACAACTTTCATACGATAGCAAGTAAATATACATTAATACACAAAGTCCTCGGAAAGAATATATACCATGAACATTAATCAAACATAGCAAATAACAGCGAGCATAAATATTTAGCCAACGTAAAAGAAAACAATAACAACAAGGCTAAATAAATAAATATGACGAACGAACTGCAAGTCACAAATCTTGCCGAAGGGAAACATATCACGAAGGAGAAAGGAACCAGAACCCTTAAATCTAGAGAGAGAGAGAGAGAGAGAGAGAGAGAGAGAGAGAGAGAGAGAGATGATTTATAAGTGTTCAACTTTAAGAAAAAGAATAATAAATAATTGTGCTTTTGGAGTTATAATATTATAGGTATTACTTATACTTAATTGAAAAACGTATTAATGATCTCTTACTGAGAGAGAGAGAGAGAGAGAGAGAGAGAGAGAGAGAGAGAGGATCAGGCCGTATTTACGACCACCGATATCATATAGTTGTATTTCTCTTTTCCTCAACTCATTTCTCCTCATGTCTCACATCACATCCTCTTCCTCCTACCGCCATCATTTCTCTTCTGCACTCACATTCCTTTTCTCATTGAAGCATCTTCATCTTCTTTCTCTGTTTCCTCCTTCTCCCACTTTCTCTTCCATTTCTGAAATATGACCGTCGTTTGCAAGAGCTTCCGTGATGTGCGAATGGTATGAAAAACGGAGACATCTGAAAGAGGCGCGGGTTTCGGAGAGAGAGAGAGAGAGAGAGAGAGAGAGAGAGAGAAGGCAGGGTAGGGGAAGAGAAAAAGAGAGAGATTGTGACAGAGAATGAATTCTGCGTTACTACATACTACATCTGAATGTATTTGGAATGAAAAGACTTCGTCATCAAGAAAAATATAGAAAACATATGGCAGAGAGATTGAGAGAGAGAGAGAGAGAGAAAGAGTAATAATGTATGGTTTCAGGATTACTCGTCGAAGCTCTCCCGTCTTTATTGGCAATGAAAATTCAACTGTGGTTTTCCTCTTCTCTCTTTTTCTCTCTCCAATCTGGGTGCGACACATAAGAGTCGTCTACCGCTGGTTCACGGCTTGAGTCAACAAAAATATACAGGAGGTTAGGAAAGGGACCATCTGTCCCTCTTCGCCTGGTTTAAGATTCGAGCACTGAAGTCTCATTGTGAGCTTGACTTGCTACCACCCAAAGTACGCGGCGAGAGAGAGAGAGAGAGAGAGAGAGAGAGAGAGAGAGAGAGAGAGAGAGAGAGAAGGGGGAGGGTTCACTATATCCGAATGCATTCTTAAAAAAAAAAAAAAAAGTATCATCAATGAGAAAATGCGGACAAAATACCCGATGAAGGGAAGAGACCCGTATCCATTTCGAAAATAAGTCAGAAATATGAATATCCATATAAAATTTGAATACCTACACAGGCTCCTTCCGAGCAAATGAGACATCAGCACCACTGATGCAACAGAATGGAATTTTTCATCAAATCATTTGGACCCATAAATTTTGAACAACCATCCCTAGGATACTATGACAGACTTCTTGCTTCCAATCCCAAAACTGATATTCCGTGATTTTTTATACCAAAGCATTATTCTAACAATCATTAGCCAGGATAAGAGTGTAGGTGTTAGCACTGATAACATCCCTTCCTTGAGAAAAAAATTAGCCATAATTAGCGGTCTGGTGCAAGCGGCAAGGGGTCACAATGGGACCCTAAAGCCAACAAAGTAAGCTCAAGCAGATGATTGAAAATTATTTTCTTGTACTTGTCCACATATTTATATTCGCATATAACACACACACACACACACACATATATATATATATATATATATATATATATATATATAATATATATATATATATATATAGGATAGTATATGGAGATATGTATATATATATATTATGATACATAGTAATGTATATGTATATATATATATATATATATATATATATATATATATATATATATATATATATATATATATATATTATAATGAACAAGGGACAGGAATGCTCGAATACAGACATCACACACGAAGGCAGACAGGAATGCTCTTAGTTTGTCATTTGATTACATGTTCATTCCCAATGTTTCATAATTCATGATTGCATCATCAGGGCTTCTAAAATTACTGAAAAAAACATACAAAGGTAAAATCAGAACATAAAAAAACGAAAATCGGCCTAAAAGAGAAATTTTACACACAGGACACCGAGGAACAGGCAAAACACTGAGACATTTAGTAAAACAAATAGAACATCTAATAGCTAAGTAAAAAAATATTTTAAATATTTATATCTTAAAACACTAAAATCTTAAAAACTCAAAAAAAAAATAAAGGAAATGGTTTATTGCCAACCTGTCAGTACTACACAAATACAGAAAATGAGGCTTCAAAAGAAAAACAAAACAACAAAAGCAGTATTTTGACGACAGGTATAAAGGAACAGACAAAGTCAGTGTTCAGTTTCGGAACAAACTGTTTTATCATCAAAGAATCGAGTATTGGCAGTTCCAGTTGGCTTGAAGTTCGTCCAATTAGGCAGAAATCGTTTCTTTTAATAGGAGTTTTACTAAATTTCGTATGACCTCTCTTGTTGAAGTGTTAGGGGTCGGAGATTTTTGCCCACGTACGAAAAAACTTAACCCGCTCCACCAGTGCATTGAATATTCCTGTGTCATTCGTGTAAAATTTACTTTGTAAGTCTATTGTCGTTTTTTTATGTTTTGACTTTGCCTTTGTGTATTTTTTCTGTAATTTCTATTGGCAACGATTTTTGTGTCTTTAATGCTAGAACCCCTGATGATGTAATATTGGATTATGAAACATTGGGAATAAACAAGAGTATTCCTGTCTGCCTTTCTGTTGCGCGCGCGCGTGTGTGTGTGTGTGTGTGTGTGTGTGTATGGCCGGTGAAGATTAAGCAGATTTACTAATAATGGAAACTCTCATTTACCCGAATGAGATATGGATACAGGGTCCTCCTTTCGGTATTGTTATTTTTAATCTTGATGCTTCATTTTTCCCTTTCACATTCCTTTATATAAGTTGTACCCATTCTGTTCTGTATTTTGTACTGGCAGGTCCGTTCGGTTTTGGCTGGTGAACAGTGCTTTTGTGTAAATAATTTTTAAATATAAATATTATTTCTCAATATTCTGTGAAGTTGGTTACTGGTGAATCATCTTTTTATTTTATATGCTCTTTAGTTCTTATTTCTCTCTATAAATTGTGACCTTCAAATACACTTATGTTTGTTTTTGTGTTATAATATATATATATATATATATTATATATATATATATATATATATACATATATATATACATATATATATATATATATATATATATACATATATTAGATATATATATATATATGTGTGTGTGTGTGTGTGTGTGTGTGTGTGTGTGTAGTATATGTATGGTATATAGTTATTTAATTGTTTCGTTTAGCCTTAGCGTATTCTCTACGTCCTTTTTTTGAGATTTAGCATGGAATTGATTTTTTGGCAGAAGGTCCTACCGATTATTATACTGTTACAGATTAATAATCAAGGAAGAGAATCTGAAAGTATCAAGAACCTATTCCGATACAAAGTTCATTACAATATCTATAAAAAGAAAAACTAGTTTACTTCTACACCTGAATGTCATCGTAAGGCCCCTTTGCTAACTCTGATGCCCCTTGGGCACGTGGGAGAAGGGGCGGCAGAACGACAAGTGGGTACCCTTTAGGAACGTGTGAAAAATTTTCAATGCCAATTATGGGATATTTTATGTGCCAGATGAAAATTTTACTGTTGATAAGCAGATAAGCAGATTTTCTTTTTAACCAATGACAAGTATTTAATGTTACCAGGTCTATTTTTTTTTCTTTCTTTTTTTCAATACAGCTATTTTCCCCCAGATTTCTTTCCTTCTTTTTTTTAATACACATATTTTCCCCCAGATTTTTTTCCTTCTTTTTTTAATACACATATTTTCCCCCACCTAAGTGTTAGCTGATCCGGTAGGATGAGTGAATTACCAGGACAATCTTCACGTTCTGATTTTGGTGCCAAGGAAAGTTCCCGATAGTGAGTGAAAGCTGTTATGTGAATTGCAGAGATTTCTCTCATTATCATCATGGCCATATAGAAAGACACGTAAGTTTGCTCAAAACCATGGTTTATTATTGATTGTGCTAAAATTAAGCATTATCTCACAGATCCTAGGAACAACCATGCTGGGATGGTGAGGGGAGAGGGGGCCAGCTAAAAAAAAAAAACGATCACGATCAATACTTATCTGAAATTATGGCCACATTATTTTGATTATCACGTGAAATATGCGGTCAATTGACACCTGGAACGAACTGCTCGTAAGTAAACAAGTTCCCAAGTCACTGAAGTATTGTCCCAATTTATTATTTATTTTTCACTTACCCCTAGGACACGGAGGGGGATCGAACGCCCCCCTGGTAGGGTCGCTTACCCCTAGGTTAGGTTAGCTTAGGGAAATTAGGTTATGGTTATCGCCCTAAATATTAAGTTAGAAATGATATCCTTTGTCACGATGCACATCCATAAAATATTGCCTTATCTTTGGGACACTGATGTTTGAGGCGTTTGGTGTCCAATGTTTTGGGACGTGACTGTATCTTAATCGAAAAATCTACTTTTCTCGTGGTTATTTTCACTTCTTGGTTATTAATGTGACTATAATTTGTTGCTCGTTCTTTAGCGCACCCCCTCCCCCCTCCACACAAAGCCCGGTTACCCACTGTGGATCACCAGGATTGTTAGACGGAAAAAGGATGTAATTGCTTAATGCCGCCAACATTAGTGCTAAATTTTAGCATAATGAATTAATAATACGTTGGAATTTTAGGATTACCAAAACGAACAACGTAGAAATTTCCAAAGGACTGTGAAATTCTGAAAAGTATACAAGCATTGTCACTGAACCTGTGAAATAATCAAGGGAATGAATTTCTCATGGAAATATGAAGAAGCCAGACACTCCAAATGTCCCTGAAATATTTATGGCTGCCATCAATCAATCGAAAAATGATAAAAACAGACACAACGAACACTGACAAATCTGGTGCGCTGGCAATTTCAAATAAAAGTATATCGAATAAATGAACAGTCTTTTGAGTGTCGAAAATATATACAATGAGCTAAATCATAATTCTATAGACAGTATGAACAGTAATTTTCAATAAAAGTATTAAAGATTTATTAAAGGGAAATGAAGATCTAAAACAGAAACTTGCGTGTGACCTCTCCATCGCTACCGTATTACCGTAAATGTATGGAATAAAAAAAACTTACAACACAATGTTTCAAGCAGGAGCTAATTACTGATTCAGTTGATGCCGCATCTTAAAATCTAGCAAAATACCAAACGGGCATTCTTAACCCAGTGGTTGGTTCAATCTCTGACGTAATATAAGGGATACTATTAACTTGATATAGTATAAATCAATAATATTCAGATTAATACTAAATCTAGGCTTATGAGTCTTGACGTGGTATTATTCCAAAAGGTGCCTATTGAATATACCATTTTCCAAGAAAACTAATATAACTTATGAAACTTTCCCATTGAAATAAAATTTATATTCCCTTATAGCTACATATGGCAATGGGTAACCCTTTATCTCGTCCCATGAAATATAGTACTATTCTCATAATGTTGACGATATTTGACATGTATTTGGGCATGGAACAAAAGTGCACAAAACTGTTTCATAAACTAAATTAATTAGTACCATTAATTACATTCACTATGGAAATGAAAAAAGGATGGTTGTCTACCCCTTTTTGAATTTTTAAATACATGGAACTGGTAATAGGTTGCACTGCAGTGTTTACAGAAAACCTGCCAATATTTCTGCCTATTGAAAAAGAAACCCACAAAATCACTTTGTAACTTGTTTACTACACACTCGAGTACTTTCAGGCCCTATCTGTGGCCCATTTTCAAGAGATGTTTGGTATGTTAGCCTGGGTCAAGGCCCAGCAGTCTTCTGGCTAACATCCCAAACATTTCTTGAAAATGGGCCACAGATAGGGCCTGAAAGTACTCGAGTGTGTAGTAAAACTAAATGTAAATACTTAGAAGTAAACAAGTTACAAAGTGATTTTGTGGGTTTCCTTTTCAATCTTCAGAAGAAAACTGAAAGAAGTTTTTGTTTGATTTCTGCCTATGTCCTTCTTTACGCTGGCCAAAGCAATAGAGCTACTTAATCAGTCTAACACCCATGCATTTTAAAGCACATTGACATTGATGGTCAAATAAATATTAGGAATACAAGCACTAAATTGAAATATCCTGATTATGTATTAGACACTGCATTACAAGCGGCAAAAACGACTTTGTACCAAAGGATACAAGAAACTTAAAATACAAAAACGTGCTTGTACTACCGCACAATAACAATTTCAAATATATACACTATCTACTTGAGAATTTTGGAATTAACGTAGCATTCAGGAACAATAAATTAAGTATTTACTACTAGTAATTCGTCTGTTAAGTTCATGTTTCTAAAAGACTCAATAAGGCACCCCTCAACTAATTTTGTTATCGCTCAGATCAAGCACTTTTTGTCTTACCGTCAGGAATTTTTGCTGATGGTAAATAACCTAAAGCTTGATATTAATATTGTTTCATTAATGAGTCTAACAAGAACTTACTTTGTCGTTATAAACAATTAGCCAAAACAGGAAAGGTATGCGATATTGACGGCTCATAGCGTAATATACCTAATATTAGAGACACTGTTGTGGAGATCTGTGCACGTGACAATTACAAATATCCCTCTTACTATTACAGGTTCAATGATAAGTCCAATATCATTTAGGCTGCCCGTCAATATCCAAACATATGTCACCTTTATACCTACATCTCAAAAATGGATGCTTATGACTACATGAAAATTGGTGCCGATTGGGCCATGAAACTATACTCTTTTTCTTTTTTTTTCTTTCTTTTTATCAGTCCATCCGCCTGTGGTGTTTTTGTATGGTAACACTGCGTCCCGGGCTTTGGATAGTTACATTCAGCTTACATTCAACGATTATAATAGTATCCTATTCCGAATATTAACGGTGTAATTCGCATACAGTCAATTATTAAAACACTTTTCAGTTGCAAATGTACACCCAGATATCCTTTTATTTACCTAAAACTTACAAATAGCGTAACTATCTAAAGCCCGGGACGCAGTGTTACCATACAAAAACACCACAGGCGGAGTATAAGTTCGCTCCAGAACTGAGCTATGAAGAATATGAGAAAGGAAGCAATGACGAAGATCGAATATTTAGGATATTTTTATAGAAAGAAAATTCCATTTGTTGGTTAATACACGTTTTTGGGAGACTTTACTTTATCTATTGATCAGTAAGATTTACATGTTAAGTCCATCATAGAATCAGAATAGAAAATCACAATTATAACGATGTTTTGCTGCGTTCATGATTAAAAGTTATCCAACAAATTTCGGAATTACAAATGAGAAATTCGGAACAATCTATTCCATGGAGAAGATTATCAAATGGCATGCATTATTAGACAGATTTGCATACTAGTCACTAATTTTATTAGTAGCATGAATTTTTAGGAAAAATGGTTGATTTGCGTTTCAATAAACAATTATCTCTCTTGCATAAGACTGAAGCGAAAGGAAATTCTTCAGAGAGAGAGAGAGAGAGAGAGAGAGAGAGAGAGAGAGAGAGAGAGAGAGAATTTGACTCTGCCACCTCTTCTCAATCAATGCAGCAAAACCTCCAATGCAGAGGTTTTACTTCAACAAGTCGAGGTGATCGCCACAACCACTAGCACCCACAAAAGGGACACAAGTTTTTCTTTCTTCATTAACTTCCTCTTGCAGGTAACACCGCAGTTCTCAGGCGTTGGAGAACTTTGGGGATAAGAACACGAAGCGAAATGTCTATTCGTTCAATGCATCGTAAAAGAAAATTTCGGGCTTTTTACAGGGTAATTTCTTATTTTATGAAGATATACATAAAACAACGTTGGATTTTCTAGACATATTTTGTACGACGATTGAAAATATCCCATCTTAATTAAACTAAAAGGATGAAAATATGGATGACGTCAAATATTCCTCAGGAAGCCACACGGTTGTGCGTTATCACAGAAACAAACATATCTCAAGAGGATGCCACTTTATGTAACAATCAAAATACCACCAACTAGAACTTGGAATCTCAAGATACTTCTTCAAGGCTATGATTCCCACCAGAGTTGAAATATGCAAGGAGGCCATCCAGACACCTCCCGGGATCTGTATGTGTGAAGAAGCCCAAGTCTTACTGTGTGGGAATAAGTCTGACTATTTCAACATCCTTCACCCCTTCAAACTAATATTTTTTCTCTTGCAAACTTTAATAGTTTCATGCAAGGATACATAAGTTACCCCGCTGCAAGAGGATACATAATTGACAAATGGCTCGGTTGTTGCAAAGTAGATAATGAGAGAAAGTATCTTTCACTCTTAAACAGATATACATTATATAGATATATATAATATATATATATAATATATATATTGTATATATATATATATATATATATAATATAATATATATATATATGTATATATATATATATATATATATATATATATATATATATATATATATATATATATATATATATATATATATATATGATTTTATATATGTATATATATATATATATAATATATATATATATATATATCATTATATATACACAAACACACACACACATATGCACTAACAATATGAAGACACTTGATGTTCAAATAAACTGTAGTTAACTGCAAGTTAATTCTATAAACAACCGAGAGTAAAAAAACTACAATTATTGTAATCCATGGTCTTCTTCCCCGGTAACGACTTCACCTGTATTTGGCACATGGCTCCCTGATCACATATGTAATTTATATGCAGAAATATCACATGTTCTGAAATAATAATAATATGATCATATATGTGTAATATATATAATATATATATATATATATATATATATATATATATATATATATATATATATATATTTGAAAACCGATTGTTTAAAGTCACACACCGGCAGAATGTAATTCTTTATAATCTAAGATTTTAGTAAGATCTTTCCCAATCTACAAAAACTAACAAACACCGCCTTCTCATCTCCAATACAAATTTCACTAAGGTCTTCTCCAATCACATCCCGCAACAGAATTCCTTTCAGCATAAGTAAGAAGAAAATTTTAATGACAGACACTTAAAAGGAAAAAAAAAACGTTTGGTCAAAATCGCTAACACAAGTTATCATAATACATTCCCCCAGGGGAAACGATTCAACTTAACGTTGAAGACTATTTTCTGTATACATTAGGAAACAGAAGAATTTCTCGTATGTAACCTCACACAAAAACAATAAATACGTCTGCAACACGAAATAAAGTATGTGATAATATTAGTTAAGCTAAAATGTAAGGTAAACAAAAATCTTTTCAAATGGCAAACCTGGGGAAAACTGGGTAAAAACACATGGGAGGAGGTATCCCGAAGCTTTATTTTATAATAAGAAAATACGAAATTCACGTCAAAGTACAAAACAAATCATCTAAATGGTGATCAAAATATGGCAGAAGTACCAACTAAATTTTATACCACTGACTGGATTTCTTCTCATACAACTGATAGCTCAAGGGGATACGCAACCTTCCTTTTGGAACCGTGGGCTTGCTCAAGTTAATATTACTTCTCTCTCTCTCTCTCTCTCTCTCTTCTCTCTCTCTCCTCTCTCTCTCACACACACACAAAAAAGAGAGAACAGTCTTTCAAGGCGGCCATAAGTCTATTTCATGCTCGTAAAAGTCGAAGAAAGTAATAAAATGACTGATGCATAACGCCGAGAGCGAGGACAGGGTATTGCCTCAAAAAGAACGTCAAGGAACGGAGACTTGCAGAGACGCTATCATTTGGCCACATATGGCTGTTGCCCGAAGCTTCATTACAAAGTATGATAGAGAGTTATTCTATTAAATAATCGTCATCTTCAACCAAAATCATGTTGAACATTCAAGGAAAATAATTGGAATTTCGAAGCATCCAAAGTCATAACGTCAAAATTTCGGTCAAAAGAAAACGAAGCAAAAAATATTACAAAATCACATAACATAACTACTGCAATCACAATCGTGAAAGAGTTCCTCGCTGGACGAGTGGTTTTCGCGCTCGGCTGCCAATCCGGTGGTCCGAAGTTCGAATCCCGGCTTGGCCAACGCGGAATCAGAGGAATTTATTTCTGGTGATAGAAATTCATTTCTCGATTTAGTGTGGTTCGGATCCCACAATAAGCTGTAGGTCCCGTTGCTAGGCGACCAATTAATTCCTAGCCACGTAAAAATATCTAATCTTTCGGGCCAGCCCTAGGAGAGCTGTTAATCAGCTCAGTGGTCTGGTTAAACTAAGATATATTTAACTTAACAATCGTGAGAGAAAGAGAGTAGGAGAGAAAGTTCGCGTACATTCATACCCAGGGCAAGCAACGGAACGGCTACAGTACTGAGACCTCCTGGGAGTACGAATGCAGAGGCCTGAATTCATTATATGGCTCTTCGCAGCACAGTGGAATGGATAACAACCGTTATTAAAGCAAGGGATAAATTCTGACAAGCCATTACAGTAAACCGCTTGTAATAAAGAATGAGAAATGAAAGCAATATTTCAGCTCAACGTCTCTGTTCTCTTTTGTCGTGAAATGTAAACTATTTGAATGGTTAAATGGATCCCCTGGTGGTTCATTGTTTATAAATATTGTCAGTTCAATTAGTGTATGTAATGAATAGCCTCCCAAACACCGGGCAAGGTTGCATAAAAGAAACGAATAATTGGTGAAAAGAGAATAAATTGAAATAAAACGTTTCCAAAACGTTTTGTATCGCATAAGCATTACATTAACAGAAACTAATTACCTTTCCAAATGAATTCAAGCTGTTTTACTGGCTGTAAATATTACTATAGTTTTCATATTGGGGCGACAATGAATAAATTCTCCAACAACTTATGAAGTAAACAAACGAAGGGAGCAGCTCACTGGGATTAACTCGAAAGCTGTTTTTGCAAAGGAATAAGAGACTAATTTTAGATCAAGATGAAAGGGAGTTTTTCTTAAACCACACCATCAAAAGAACGATGGGTGCAAAGTTATTACTTGGATAGAACGAACCTTAATGAAACAAAAGCAATTGGCCGAGTAGATATGTGACACAAAAGTTAAACCGAACTAGAAGCAGATATTCCTCGTGATGTTATTACGATCAAATGCTTCAATTCAATAAACATTCTTGTATCAGAAGTTAAGTTTAACCTCGGCCCATTCATCAATAAATCCGAAGTTTATTCGTTCGAACCTTAACGGTAAATGTCCTTTTGCGGCATTTTCAAAGAGAAAAATTTGTTGTTTTACATATTTAAAAAAAACTGTAGTATTTCCACATAATGCAAGCTCATTATTTATTTTTAAGTTGTCTTCGTCCAGATATGAAATGACCTGCCATTTTTGCTAATTAATCATCGTTTTAGCGCATCTTAATTAAATCCTTTTTATTGCTAACAGGCGTAACAAATATTGTACCATTATGATAATCATAAACAATTGCAGCGATCACACAACGTATCATCATAAAAAAATTATTATTAGTACCAGTAGTTATAGTATAGTAGTAGTAGTAGATAGTAGTAGTAGTAGTAGTAGTAACAGCAGCACATTGAATCATAAAATAGCGAAAATTGTTAGTAGCAGCAGCATTGAATCATAAAATGGCGAAATTAATCAGATTCTGACTCAATTTAATCCTAATCATCAGAATCAATAAGACGTAAAATTATGCAAGATATTGCTTAACTAACTGTAAGGCTGATTAATGAGCAAGAAGTCCTCATTTGAATATACGTCGGCCACTCCACAATTATTGACAATGATATTACAGGAACGTTTTTATATTTACAATTTTTTCTTCCCACTTTATTTTTTCCCATTCTAGAATGAATTTCTTCTTGGTAGAATTCAATGGGTGTAGTCAGAAATTTTTCGGACTATTTAGCCAACAGTGGGCATAGTGGGCCCCCCCATTCCCAGGTCCGAAATTCTCCCCAGGTGCTTTGTAAGCACAGCTTCAAAACGAAGAAACGTACTAAACCTATCCACCTAATGTATGTAATGAGAAAAAATATTATTTCCTTGAAAAATCAAAAGCTATTTAAGCTTTTTCATGAAAAATCTAGAATAAATGAGCAAAAATCATCATGTGTATTTTACGAAATCTATGGTAAAAGGCTTCGGGACTTTATAGGTTAAAACGTGTCTGTTATTTAGAAAACTTGAATATGACAAAGCATTTGCAAAAAAAAAAATTAAAAAAAATATAATATATATATATATATATAATATACATATACACATTATATTAGATTACATATATACATCGAGCTACAAATGTCCTTTAATATCTAATTCACTCTACCTCGGAATTAAATATACTTTCATATATGCTTAAGCATATATGAAAATATATTATTAATTCCGAGGTAGAGTGAATTAGATATTAAAGGACATTATATATATATTTATATACTATATATATATATAGATATATATATATATATATATATATATATATATATATATACATATATATATATATATATATATATATATATATGTGTGTGTGTGTGTGTGTGTGTGTGTGTGTGTGTGTGTGTACACATATCAATTAAAATTCTAATTTACGAAGAAAATAAAAAATAATTTTCTATCAAAATACAAAGCTACTGTGCAATTTAAATCTGTTAAAATACGAAAATAAAATATGTAAATCATATTTTCCAAGAAGATAAGTAAAGGAAAGAGTTAACTCTGTTCTCTTCTCCACAACCATTTGAATTCCTGAACGTAGTTGCATCAAGGGCAGACTGCTCGTCATTCTGTTTCTGTTTTCAAGAACACAAGAGCAGAAGAAATCGAAACAATAACTCTCTGTAGGAGGAGTCAAATACTTTCCCCTGTGTTCCGGAAAAATAGCCCGTGACTGTTTCTCCAGAGATAAAATGGCTGATGATGTTAGTTAAAGATACCTCCGACTACAGCATTCGGATGCCTTGACTGCCTCAGCGAGCTGCAGGAGTGAAGTTACAATTCCTTTGTAAAGTACGTGGGTCCACATCAGTAACTCATTCACTAATATTTGTATATCTCCGAGTTCTTTAGTCTTTCGGGTTCCTACCTTTCAGTTTGCGAGATTTTAATCTACTAGATAATGATGCGTTTTAAGGAACGGATTCCCTCATTTCGTGGCTCGTAAATGTAAGCGTGTGGACGATGGTGGGAAACAAATTCTTGATGGTTTGCTCTGAGAATAGTCTGCTGTTCATTTACTATAAGAACCCGATGACTATTTTTTTTGCTTTTAAATAAAAATCAGTCGTGGATGCTGATCCGTGAAAATGATGAAAAACTCTAACAAAAAGAAATCATTTCTGTCTAAGAATGTGTAAAAAGTCTCAAACCTATTAATTCGTTCAATGCTAATCCGAACAATAGCCGAGAATAAACCACTAAATGAGAACAATCGGAAGGAGGTTTCATTAGACTGTTATCTTGATATCAGCGCAGAATTAACCCATTGATGACATTCGAAATATTAGAGTCTGTTAACAATGCAATCATTTTCAGGGTTATTTTTCGTGACATCAGGGGAAACTTGGAGATGGATCAACCTACTTCTTGCAGGTGTCATTAACTCGAAAGTCCAACTCTTTTCTTGGGTACCCCACATCCGGCCATTCGCCAATCAACAGGCAAGATTTTGAGGTGTGTCGGTGTAGTTTACACCTTCACTATAATAATTAATTTTTAACCAGAATATTTAATAGAGTTTCAAGACTGTACGATAATGAATACATACAATGGTTAAGCGGAAGCTAATTTCATTCATCCTTGATTTCAACCGAAATGTAATTCAAAAGTCAGCCACTGAATTTGAAACTGCAATCCTATTATGTCACCTGCATCTAGACAGAAAATAACCCATAATGAAAACGCTTATCAATTAATTCTTGCAATAGACAGAACCTACGCACATACTCACTTCCCCTATGGTATAAAGCAACTGTGCATAAATATTCGACATACAACTTCGTAGATAGAAACTAGAGACTTTTTACGGCGTAGTAGCAGATTAATTAACGCTTGTGCTAGATAGAACCTATCTATGTTATCTAACACTGACTAGAACAACAGGCGCCTATTCATCCTTCAAACAACAAGATGAAAACCAACGAATCCCTGACAGAGCAACAGCAGACTAATTAACGCTGGCCTTCTAAAGAAACTATAATTTGTAAACATTCTTCCAGACAAAACCTGCCCCTCCCACTTTCTTTCTTTCTCGCATCAAATCGGCCAATCGTGACCCTGAAGACTGTTTACCGACAACAACCTCGCCCTCGTTTGCATAGGAAAACAGATGGAAATTTTTTTGGAAACGAGGAAAAAATAAATGAAGGCATTATTCCACTAGGCTTACGTAATAGCCACGAGAATGTTCCTTTGCTATAATTTTGGAGAATAGAGTACTCAAGGATGACTTTTAAGTAAGAAAATGCTGAATATAAAGTTGGCATTTCGCGAAATTGCTTCACAAAGCTTGATCAGGAACTCAATTTAAAGCGAGGCTGGCTGGACTTGAACAACAGTTGATTTACCACGAGGCAATATTCAGAATCATAGTTTGATGCAATATTCAGGAACATAGTTTCAGATAAAGTTTAAATTATTGCTGAAATTCACTAGCCTGGTTGTATAGAGAGGCTACGCAATTCTCCCTAATAACAGATAAACAATTATATAAGATCGTTATAAATGAATATTCAAACAAGCACATAAACATACATCTAAACAAGGATGCGAAAACGTAAATAAATAAATTTAGTCATGAAAATCAGACGTTTACCCCAAAACTACCCTTATTCACACTATTTCTTATAGCCGCAATTCCTAACAGTTGCCTATTCTTATCAATCCGGGCAGGCAAGCTAGTGAATTCCTCACTAACTTGAAGATGACCTGTGGTACTGTGAATTACGAAATCAACGTTTTAACGTTATGCCACAAAAGTTGTTTTTCCCCCATAAAAGAAAAGGCTGAGCGTTTAAACTTCCGACTACGCTTCAGATCGTTCAACGCAACTGCCTTATGCTTGATTTGCTAAAGAAAATAAACAATATATATATATGTGTATATATATATATATATATATATATATATATATATATATATATATATATATATATATATCAGTGGAAATGCTAAGAACAAATAAAAGCTGCATTTAAAATACAGATTACCGATGACGCTGATCACAGTAAACCATTGCGGTATCTTAGATTAAATCATCTTGCTGCCTATAAATAAAACTGTATCCAATACCTACCAGCACTTATATAATGACACGGCATTAAAGCAGATGCGACAGATAGTATAACTGGTTTTCAGTCACCTTACAAATTGCATAAAATAAAATGAAACAGTGATGCACATTAGTGAGTCCTAATCACAGACGATGCTCAGATCGTCAATACGAACTCCAGCAAGAACCCTCCCACATAAAAGAATGAGTGTGCAAATATTTTCGAATAAAAATATATTCATCGTATATCCAAACCAAATCATAAATTTATCATTTATCATGTAGAAACAATTCGAAAAATACAAACTGCGAATAAAAACATCGCAGACAAAATTCTTCCATCGAATATTCATTACTGCAGTCTGTTTCGTTTCTGATACATGACACTGACATTTACCTCTGGTAGATAAACATTACAAAGATTCAAATGCCAAAGAACACGCCATTTGTACACAAAAGTTATGCAAATTTCAATTCACCAGTTTTAATATAAGGTGGTCTGTGAGATTTTTGATAGGGATAAAAAATAATTATTCCGTTACTTGTAAGTCTGACACGGGTCAAAATTATAATATAAGAAATAAAACATAAGAGGAATAACAGAACACATAATTTTGTGAAAGTAAATCCGCTACGACTGCAAATAAAGTGTGCATAAAAGTAAAAACGTAAAAAAAAATGGAAAATGCACAGTGAAATCAATTTGCCTAATTACATTCTGGCATTATGAAACTTACATGAAATGTACATTCAAGAAAAATTAAAAATTAAAAAAGATTTCGAAGTGAAAAAAGGACATCACACAGCGAAATGATAACCTTCCAGATTGTAACTCATGATAGTATATATTCTACTAAAAAGAAAACATAATAGAGGTCTGGCAATCAGCCATAAACCCTGATTGAACGAGCCTGTCACACGTGATACACGTCAGTCAACTGCATGTCTGAGTGCATGTCAATAGCACGTCAGTTAGGACTTAATTCTTCATTTAGTCCCGTTATTGCAGTTACAAATACCGACTATTAACAAATTTATGTCACTGCCGTCAATCAAAGTTAAAAGATTAAGAAGGTGAAAAAAGGTTACAGATAAAATCAAACTGAGGAAAATGACTATTTATAAAAAGGAAATCCTTCAAATGATCTGCTAATCAAAGGAAAATAAAAACAAGATTCCAAAACTTTTCCAACTGCATCATACTGCTCCTATGGATATTCTAGTCAGTCATATTAGGAATTACCAATATAAACAGTCATAAGAAACATACAGCTATTAAAATAAAGTATGCATCTACATACAAACGCACACAAATATATAAACATTTGTGTGTCTGCAAACCAACATGATTGTGCTGTGCATATATATATATATATATATATATATATATATATATATATATATATATATATATATATATATATATATATATATATATATATATATATATATTTGTGTGCGTTATATGAAAATGTATACTTTCTTCTGTACAGGCCTACGTATGTTTCTCGTGGCTGTTTATATTGGCAGTTCCTAATATGACTGACTAGAAGATCCATGTTTTTATTTTCCTTTGATTAGTAGATTATTTCAAGCACTTCATTATATATATATATAGATATATATATTATATATATATATATATATATATATATATATATATATATATATATATATAAAAGATATGGATGTGTGCTTGTGTGTGCCACGCGTGTAAATATATTTGTGTGTGTATATATATATCTATATATATATATATAATATATATATATATATATATATATATCTATATATATATATATATATATATAATATATATGATATAGATATATATAGTATATATATATATATATATATATATATATATATATATATATATATATATATATATATACGAAGCACACATGAATATCCTGTCCTCCGCAGTCACTATCACTCACAGCCCTGCTTCCCATTGGTTATCCTGCAGCAGGATATCAGCCAAGGGAAGGGAAAGGCCAGCTACCCCACGTTTTGGCATTCAACAGAAACCAATTTGTCCCAGGTAACTTGTAGTAAATCATCAGGGCCTGGCAGCTGCGGAGGGGAGCACCAAACACCACAATATTACGAGACTCCAAATATCCACTGATTACAGCCTTCCTTCCCTCCTCTCAGGCTTCCGCTTGAAGTTCTCTGCTGAGCAGCCATTTTCTCTTATTAAGGAGATATGCGGAGGCAAGTTCGCCGACGTTCGTGGGCGCATGTGTACAGTAAGAGATTAAAAATAATCTTCACTTGTTATATTCTTTTGCCTATTTTTTTTTCTCTCGTCACACTTGCTTTTCATTCTACCTGCGATGTGTATGTGTACGTACGTATGTGGGTATATATACATATCTACATATATACATAATATACATTACGTATATATCAAAAAAAAAAAAATTTATATATATATATATATATATATATATATATATATATATATATATATATATAAGAGAGAGGGAGAGGAGAGAGAGAGAGAGAGAGAGAGAAAGCAGGTGTGAAGGGTGTTCCTATAGACGTTAAAATCCATACAAGTGTATAGATTTCGAGTTGTATTGATTGCATCAATTAAACGCTATGTTATCCTAGAGAGCATATGATTCATGCCGTAGCTTTAATGTCATAATAAATTAAATTCAGCATTATGTATTACTGTGTTTATATGTTACTCCTCGGTGACGGTCATATCACACGCATACTTGTTTACTGTTCTGCATTTAGACATTAATTTGGCAAAGAGATGGCCATAAATATTTACACAAATTTGGCAAAGAGATGGCCATAAATATTTACACAAATTTGGCAAAGAGATGGCATAAATATTTACACAAATTTGGCAAAGAGATGGCCATAAATATTTACACAAATTTGGCAAAGAGATGGCCATAATATTTAGACAAATTTGGCAAAGAGATGGCCATAAAATATGTAGACAAATTTGGCAAAGAGATGGCCATAAATATTTAAACAAACTTGGCAAAGAGATGGCCATAAATATTTAAACAAATTTGGCAAAGAGATGGCCATAAATATTTAAACAAACTTGGCAAAGAGATGGCCATAAATATTTAAACAAATTTGGCAAAGGGACGGCCACAAACATTTAAACAAATTGGCCAAAGAGGCATGGCCATAAAGTTATTATTTTTTAAACAAATTTGGCAAAGAAGGATGGCACAACATTTTAAACAAATTTGGCAAAGAGATGGCCATAATTATTAAAAAAAATGGGCAAGAGTGGCCATAAAATATTTAAACAAATTGCCAAAGAGATGGCCTAAATAATTTGAAACAAATTGGCAAAGAGAGGCCATAAATATTTAAACAAATTTGGCAAAAAGATGGCCATAAGTATTTAAACAAATTTGATAAAGAGATGGCCACAAACATTTAAACAAATTTGGCAAAGAGATGGCCATAAATATTTAAACAAATTTGGCAAAGAGATGGCCATAAATATTTAAACAAACTTGGTAAAGAGATGGCCATAAATATTTAGACAAATTTGGCAAAGAGATGGCCATAAATATTTAGACAAACTTGGTAAAGAGATGGCCATAAATATTTAAACCAATTTGGCAAAGAGATGGCCATAAATATTTAAACAAACTTGGCAAAGAGATGGCCATAAATATTTAAACAAATTTGGCAAAGAGATGGCCATAAATATTTAAACAAATTTGGCAAAGAGATGGCCACAAACATTTAAACAAATTTGGCAAAGAGATGGCCACAAACATTTAAACAAATTTGGCAAAGAGATGGCCATAAGTATTTAAACAAATTTGGCAAAGAAGATGGCCACAAAATTTAACAAATTTGGCAAAGAGATGCCATAAATATTTAAACAAATTTGCAAAGAGATGGCCATAAATATTTAAACAAATTTGGCAGAGATGGCACACAAAACATTAAAACAAAATTTGGCAGTATGGATGCAAACATGGAAACAAATTTGGCAAAAGAGATGCATTGGCCATATGGCCAAATATTTAAACAAATTTGGCAAAGAGATGGCCACAAACATTTAAACAAATTTGGCAAAGAGATGGCCACAAACATTTAAACAAATTTGGCAAAGAGATGGCCATAAGTATTTAAACAAATTTGGCAAAGAGATGGCCACAAACATTTAAACAAATTTGGCAAAGAGATGGCCATAAATATTTAAATTTTGGCAAAGAGATGGCCATAAATTTTAAACAAACTTTTAAAGGGCACGAGATGGCCACAAAACCTTTAAAACAAATTTGGTCAAAGGAGATTTAAACAAATCAAACAAATGGCAAAGAGATGGCCATAAATTATTTAAAACAAATTTTGCAAAGAAAGATGGCCACAAATTTAAACATGGCAAAGGATGCCAAAAATAAATTTTAAAAACCATTTTGGCATGGGACGGTCCAACCATTTTTTGAAAACAAATTTCGGCAAAGAGATCTTTTTAAATAATTTTTAAATTTGACAGATGGCCATAAATATCGAAAAACAAAAGATGGGCACGTAGAAGGTTTCATCGAGCATACATACTTTTTTTCAGTACATCGTTCGAGAGAGAGAATTCCGCAACCAGGCAAATACAAAGTCAACGTCACGCATAAATTAAATTAAAAGAAAATAAAAAACAAATGTCTGCTTCCATATTTCCGCAGCCCGAAATAAGGTGTGACAGTTACCGGCAACGGTAAAATGAATACTTAATCACCCAGAATCTATTTACAATCCTTTACAAGCCTTTTACAATCCAGAGTTAAGCCATTAAATCTTATTCCATGGACAGTGCGATATAAAAGAATACAAAGCATTAGCATTTATAATCTCAACAAGCTCTATTGATTGTGACCGGCCACTGCAATCGCCCTCTGCATGTCTCGCTTATTGCATGCAATTGAAATATGAGTGTGATTCTATTTGGTTTTTATGTGGGCGTGATCTATTTATTCGTTGCTTACCAAAATGAAAGTAAAAACAATTATTTGGCCGTAATGATTTATTTTTATTTCCTACTCTGTTTGATGTATGAATCTGTTGTATGCCAAATGAAAACAAAAGATTTATTTCTATGTTTTCTGTTTAATATCTTCATTCTTATGTTTTATGTGATGTAAGAATTTTTCTGAATCTTTCATTACCATCTATACCGGATTCTTATTTCTAGTACACCTTGCAGTGTAAATATTTTTCTTAATGAATCTTTTGTCAGCAATTCTTAATATAACGTATTAGAATACATAAATTTTCAAACGACACGCATTTTCGCAGTGTACCGAAAACATTGCAAATATTTGCTGTATCGTCCTTTTCTCTCATTCTTTTTGAGTGACCAGAAAACAAGATTTCTAGGGGCTCTCCCCTCTTCCGCCGACATATGTAAAGCTTGTTTTTCCAGTCACTGAAACCTAAAACCAATCACTGCAACGATATTGGGGATTTCTATTTGACAACTTCCAGCAACAGCAAGAGCATGTAGTTTTTCTCGGCGACCATCGCCCCGACTTTCCTTAACAAAAATGCTAACATAACTAAGCTACTAAGCAACCTCAATAAACTTTGCCACACTATGTACCTTGCATATAATGTATGCATACATACATACATACCTATATATATATATATATATATAATATATATATATATATATATATATAATATATATATATATATATATATATATATATATATATATATATATATATATTCATATATATGTATATATATATATGTATGTTATATGCATACATGCAAGGTACATAAAGTGTGGCAAATTTATTACTACAACCTCAGTAAATTTGCCACACTTTATGTATCCTGCACATGTATGTATATGTATGTAATATATATATATATATATATATATATATATATATATATATATATACATATATATATATTACATACATACATACATACATACATACATATGCAAGATACATAAAGTGTTGCAAATTTACTGAGGTTGTAGCTAATATTCTAGCATTGTGTGTGTGTGTGTGTTAGAGAGAGAGAGAGAGAGTATTACAGAACTAGTATTGAGGGTAACAAAGAATGAGACACTGGGTCTTACGGTTATGATTCAGAACATCGGGAGAAAGGAAGTGAGCAGTGTTTAATGAAACGTAAAACAAAAAACATTTTATGACAGTTCCTAAGCAGGTAGCGACAGAACCGTGTCAGCAATTCCAAACGCCCAAATGCGAGGGTGAAAGGTTATTATGAACTCGTGATAAAACGCTATGCAAACTGCCTGTGAAATGGTGGATGGAAGAATGGTGACGGAGTTGGTGAAGAGTAAGGTAACCGAGACGTCTGGTGAACAGTGACGTAGTAGACACACCTCATGAAATGTGACGTATCAATAACAGCATCGACAAAGAAGGAAGAAGAAGAGAGAGAGAGAGAGAGAGGAGAGAAAGAGAGATGAGAGAGAGAGAGCTGAAGAAAACTGGTAGGACGGTTTTTTATGGTAACCGCAATGTATGAAAGTGTATCCAATATCTCGGTGGGCAGGACTTATAATTTTTTACAATTCTTTGGCATTCTGCTTTATACAAGTCCAACTTTGGACTTAGCTTCTCCCATCCCGAGTCCAGACGACTTCTACTGAAGCAGCTAAGTGATAAATATTGGAACCTTATGCACCAAGGAGATAATAAAGAAAATCCAAAGTTACTATAGTAGATTCAAATCACCCGTGCATCTGATGTCAAGTCTCGTCCCGTTCGACGCTCCTGATTGGCTGTTGATAAGCCAATCACACGGCTGGAAACTCTCAGCCTCTCTCGAGAGTTCACACGGGCAGGATGTATGTTCCACCTCTCCTGATGGATACTTTTGAAAGACATTCCTCAGGAGAGGTGAAACATACATCTTACCTATGTGAACTCTCGAGAGACTGAGAGTTTCCAGCCCTGCGATTGGCTTATCAACAGCCAATCAGGAGCGTCATAAGGGACGGGCCTAGACATCAAATGCACGGTTGATGTGAATCTATTATAGTCATAGTTGCCAGGAAGAATTAAACTGCCATCTAAAACAAATTAAACATGTTCCTTAGAAGAATGAATCCACAACGCTCTCGGTCCGTGCCGCTTTAGGTCTACCTATAACAGAGGTAGATCTCGGCCACGCTACCTCTCTGACTCCAGCAGTGTCTAACTAAACTGAAATAAGATAATATGAACTATGAAGACTCCTGCAAGTACACATATACAACACAAATAACAAACAGACATATTTCACAACATCAAACTACAAAGAATCCAAATAACTTGACTAACTCCTTAAAATCTAAAGAAAATATCATATTGCAAGATTCTGACTTATACACAGCTAGTTTAGACGTTGAATCCTGGTTCTTTTAGCCAAAATATGATAGTTTACATTATGCCAGCTAGACAGCCATTATGAGTAAATGTAAGAGCCTTTCCCTCAACAATCTACCTGGAAAAATAATCAATGCCTCTATTCCTAATAACATGACAGCAGAACAATTGTAATGTTTTTTTTTTTTTTTGTAAAATTTCCAAAAGGGATGTGCAATTATAAGAGTGGGTTTCTTTTCACTGATTCCCCGCCCAGTCAAAGAATACTGTACTGTGCAAAAGGATCTTCTATTTCAAAAGAATCTGTCATCAGCTCAACCAAGACGTGAAGGAAATTGGCCCCTTCATGTTGCATTGGTATGAGTCAATGCCTGTGCTGAGAGTTTGATGCAGTAAACTATCTGTGCTATGCAAGTTGGTATCTTGAAAGAATAAAGGTATTGGAAGCTACACATCCAAATCTATTTAGAAGATTTTTCCATGGGCCTCTTAACTGTCAAGGATCATCCTGGCTCATGCAATGCAGTTACCCCAGACCTAAAACTTCAACAAACCATCCAAAGAATCTCTCGGGGTCCTGGAGACCATGTTATTGTTGTTGCAGAGTTTGAGCTACTTTATCATGAAATTGGAGCTAACACCAATTTCTTACAACAGCTAACCAATGCAGGTGTAATGGCTCACCTGGCAGCCAACGTTAAACATGAACTGTCTGGACAAAAGAGGGATAATTTTTTTTTTCAAATATAGCTCATATGCTAGACTTCATAAAAGCCAGGAAGAACCCATTTGATATTACTATGAAAATTCAATTGCACAATTTTGTCACAGGAGTTGCAGTTGATGAAGTGGTTGAGGCTTGACTCCTTGGGGGCACTAAAAAATGGCAAAAAAGGCTACAATGCATTTTACAATGAACGCTTTATCCTAAAGACATCAAAGCTTCCATACACAATCAGCAAAGTCAATCTTCCAAACTTTGGTGCTCATTATGATACACGCAGTTCAAAATAGAATGATGCACCAGTATCTCTCAAGACTGGAGCCATTTCTTGGAAGCATTCAGCAGCAGCTCAGAGAGAGATAGACATAGCTAAACAGCGAAGCAAAATAATGGAGTTTATCCTTGGCCACGACTTGTTTGATACTAGTCCACGTTCTGATGGTGTATGGTGCCCAAAGCCTGATAAATCCCAATTGATACAAGAAATGGAACAAAATATTGACTCAGATTATGCATTCACTCCAGTTTCAAATCTGTAAACAGATATCATTCTTGGTTTCATGTCTAAAATAAGACAGTATCATAACTTATCCAGTTTCACAGACTTTGACCAAGTTATCCAGAGAACCTTATCTGCAACCAAAAAAGCATGTCCGGGAATAATCATGTCATCACTCTATCTAAATCACTCCTCATACCAACAATGTTGTGAGTGGAATGGTGGTGAATGAAGAAATATTACATGCAATGGTTCAGGAGGACCTTGGTACAGCAATCAATGTGCCTGAGCTGTCCAACTGGCAAGAGGAAGCAGATAACTGACTAAGATCTCACATAGCTTGGGAGTGTAAAGAGAGGTTGTACGCAAATCCTTGTATTGCCAAATAATACTAATAGCATTGCCCTAATTTTGAGTTACCTCCAAGAATTTAAATGCAAAGGTATTTGTGAGCTATAGATTGAGACTGGTACAGGTGAACACAGGAGGAAAGTTCCCCTTCACACACTTCATGCAAAGATAGGAGATGCACTTGGTAAGGTGTATATTCAGACAGGAAATGGTGAAGTAAGATTGGAACTAAGCATGCTCACAAACTTTGCTAAGACATTAACTCTTTCAGAGACGGATAAGGATAAGGATAAGTACCTTGCGAAAGGAAACATGGGCTGGTCATTGCTCCAAATTTCAAGCCAATACATTCAACAAACTTCAATTTCTTTTGCACCTTGCTGTGCATGACACAGCTTTTGTCTTTAATGATAATGTATATATACAGACAGATGGTGTTGGAATGGTAAGTCCTTTGAGTTGCACTATGGTGGACATCTTCAGGCACCATTTCGAAAGGCAGCTGCTGTACAGCTGTCATTCTGATTTTAAGCTCTTTAATATCACAGATGCTATGTTGACCAAACCTTTGTCCTTTTAAAACACCCATACCACTCAGACTCCTTTCTACATTTTGCAAATAGTTTGCACTACAATATCAATTTTACACAAGAAAGATAAAATAATAATAAACTACCGTTTCTAGATACTGAAGTTTCCCGATCTTTTGAAGGTTTCAAAGTTTGTATTCATAGAAAACTTACTTTTACAGGTGCATTGAATTTCAAGCTAAATTCCCTTAACCACACTTATCCATAGAGCCCTCTCACTTTCTTCTGATTGGTCCTCTTTTCATAACGACACTTCCTTCTAAAAGTACTTTCAAAAAAAATTTTTCCTTGACCTTATTCCAACATATAGTAAAAGACATTTTAATTAAATAAATTTAGCCCTCCCTCCCTTTCCTTCAATATCCCCAAATTAGGATACTACTTTTCCTTTCCTAAATGACTCAAGGGGCCAGTACAATCCCTCACTAAGCATCTTCAAAGCACTTAACTTAATTCGTTTTCTGACTTTTACTGACCGATACCTCCCCACAAAGGATCTCTGTTCCCAGGCTGAAACATGAAAATTCCAGAGGAAGGGATTGACAGGAAAACTACCAAGAAAGCGAGGTCTAATAAAAGCAGACGCCAGCGTCGAACTTGTACATGGAATTCTTTGAAAAACGCTATTTACCCAATATCATTTATATTCCTTTAAAGTGGTATAGATAATGTTGATGATATTTTAGCTGTTTTGCCTGCTGGTATTGATGAAAATGATTTACTCTCTAATTTAAATAACCAGGTACCATCGATTAAGTTTACTCTAGAATTGGAAAAAGACAAAGGCCTCCCTTTCTTAGATGTTTTGATACATAGAGAACCATTTCAATGTAAATTCAGTATTTATAGGAAACCAACCAACAACTTGACTTATGTTCATTTCTATTCAGGCCACCATCTTAACATTAAAATATTAATTTTTTCTTCTACGTTTTTACGAGCATTGCGCATTGTCAACCCCCAATATTTGGATCAAGAAATTGAATACATAAGAAAAATAGGGAAATATTTGTTATTCCTCACATAATTATATCAGATATTTCCTATAATAAAGCGCAAAAAGTTTTATAGTGAAAGTAACACGGAGAAAGAAACTTCTAAGAACATTCTCAGTTTGCCTTATTTTAACAGATTTGAAACCATTAAATCATTGTTAAAATCCTTTAAGATAAACCTTGTTTTTTCGTATAATAACACACTAAAAGGAATGTTAATAAAAAATGGCCCCAGGGAAAGCAACAACATAATATGCAAAATTCTTTGTATGGACTGCCCCTCCTTTTATCTCGGACAGTCGAGCAAGGGCTTAGAAGTAAGAATCAAGCAGCATAAATATTCTGTCAAAACTGGGCAAACATCTAACACAATATTCATTCATTTAAGTGAAAACAACCACTGGATAAATTGGATTGGTAGTTCAGTAACTGCATGATCAAAAGATGTCATATAACGAAATCTTTTAGAATCTGCCATTATACAACTTACTTCCCACTGTAATTTTAATATTAGTTGTGGCCTGTTTCATTTAGACCCTTGCATTTGTAATATGTTTAAGAATGACCTCAAAGATACAATCACAGACTTCAATACAAATTAGTTGCCTCATAGATATTTTATTTGTATATGTATGTTTAATATGTTTTGTGAATAAGTTTTATTTACCAAAGGTTTGAATGTGATCAATTGCCGCCCTGTATTATCCTTCAAATGTCTTGTCCCTGTGTCTGACCAGTTGGACTTAATCTTTTTGTAAACCTCTCAAATTGTACCCATGTTTATGCTTGTTTGGGAAGGTTACTCGTTCTCCAGGTGTGTTGGATTCTAGGTTCCGGTCTCCTTTTAACCCCTATCTGTCACTTAAACGACCTTTCTTTGTCATCTCAGTTTTTCATGTATGTCAGTCGGTCTGCTAAGTAAAGGACGTGAGTCGAAAGATCTTGGAGCTACTCCAGTGCTTATCTTTCCTTCGTGGCTTATACCTTTATTCATGCATTTATCACGTTCTAAACTTTCGTGATTTAGTTATACTATACATATACTATATATATATATATATATATATATATATATATAATATATATATATATATATATGTATTATAAATGTATAGGATATCTGAAAACGGGATTTGTGGAAGCAGATGCGGATATCAACCTTTTAAATTTACGGATGTGGATATTTGATGACCGTACAATCTCGGATGCAGATGCGGATACTTTGCAAATCTAAATTATTTAGAGGCAATTTTCAGCCGAATAATTCAAAATTGTGTGTTACCACATATTTGATGTACTAATTGAAAGTAGAAAAATAAGTGATACTCAGGTATGTGTGTGTATACATTCATATGAACGTACAAACAGTTACAGCGATACACGAACGTTCTAGATGTCTTAGCACAAGGTTATTTCATGTTCATTGCATAATAAGGGTAACAAAACTCAAAGCCATCCTTCACATTAATGAGAAAGAGAGAGTGAATGAGTGTTTCCTAGAAAACGCAATATGATTACAGCTGCTGTAAATGACATGAAATTATTCAAATATACAACAAGTATGCTATAACAGAGCGACTTATAAGTATATATTGTATGAAATGTGTAATTGAGTATATATTCTGTATAATTGTGTATATATTCTGTATAATATAACGAAAAAGAAAAATTTAGCCAAAAAAAAAAAAAACGCTACATTTAGCTACAATGTATGAGTACGAACTACTGAACACAAAGCAGGGGGTGATATCCTCATATATGCATTCTCAAACTGCATCCGGATGTTGCTGGCAATGCTAACTGATGCAGACACGGATGCGGATGGTAGGAAGTTGTCAATGCGGAGGCGGATTTATTATAAAAAACGCAGATGTGGATATCCATACATCTCTAACACACACACACACACACACACACACACACCACACACACACACACACATATATATATATATATATATAGATATATATATATGATATGATTTATATATATATATATATATTTATATATCTATATATATATAAATATATATATATATATATATATATATATATACATACTATCTATATATATATATATATGTGTGTGTGTGTGTGTATTACACTTCAATAAGACGGAATGGTTTAGATTTCGCAATCTTTAATTTACGCAGTACAAGATTTCGAAGAGATACAGTCTTCTTTACAGCTACACTTGGATATATATGTATTTGCTCCACCCAACACCTGTTATTTTCTATTCCTAATCCCTTGGGTGCACGTTGATATCCACCTCCTCCTGCCGTTCCCTCTATTCTCCTTGATCTCCGTGGCCGTACGGTTAACCTTTCGTTGATCGGAATTATTCCCCAGCTGTCCAACATTTTCTTTAAGTTTTTATAATTCTAATAAGTAACATCAAAAGTGATCTTGTCCTCAAAATTATTTCCAACGTTTCCTTCCATCGTTTTTTTCATATGAGTTGATGAGAGCGCTATCTACGATCACCTTCGATTTTCATTGTTGTTGATAAACATAAAATCTGTATTTTCCAGTTGATGTTATGGTTGTAATTCTATGTTTGGCCAGTGCCAAGGCTAGGTTGTAATGGCAAATGATCAGCTTTTGCTGGCTTGCTCTCTCCTTGCTCGATTTGCCATTCTGACCAAAATACACGTTATCACAATTGCTTTAAATATGAAAAAGGCATACATTTCAACTGTATTTAATCAACTGGTCACATTCACCATGTGCTTCAGTGACCACAATGCTCTCATAAATTCAGGCTACTCTTCTTTATTGATACTGAATATGAAAGGATGAAAGAGGCTGGAGCTGATGAGATGAATGGTAAGTACGTTATATCAACAACTGAGAGAATGAGCAACTGAAAGAATGAGAAGTGTGGAGATATGTAGTAGTAAAAAGGTTGGCATAGGTGAAGAGATGATTTGGTAATGTGGAATTATTGGAGAGTTATAGGTTGATGGGAAGTAAATATATATAAGTGTTTTGAAGGATAGGAGGAAGACCTGGGAATGCTATAAAATTACTCGGTTTAGTTAATGTCCAATATTATAATTCTGCCAGATTTCTCATGGAATCTGCTAGTGAACTAGCACACACACTTAGCTGCTGTTTTCCCGTATCCTTAAACTGTGCGCTTATCCTTCGTCTATGAAACTTGCACTGCCTCACTTTGTCCATAAGAAGAGTGACAGCTCTAACCCGTTGGCCACACCGCTGTAACTTCTACAATTACTAAATATTCTATATGGCATCCTACCTCACTGATGTTGGGTCACCTTGTCTGTAGGACTTAGGAGAGTTATTTTAATCACCCATAGCAACAATGATTCAACTGAGAATGATAAACGATTCTGTTGGTCAAACTACCTAATGGCTAAACCCTTCTATTCTCCAAGTTTATCACCAACTATTTATCTAACCAATCAAAATATGTTGCTTCTGGCACGACAACTGCTCCTCCTATTCATGCTTTCACTGATGAATTAGTCCTCCATATTTGTTTCTCTTGGCACCACTGTTTTGCTGATTCCACTAAATCATGAGCTGTCTATTCTCATCCGTTAATTCGATCTTTCAAGCTCAACTGAATGAGGATCCCATACTTTGGTCAGATTCATTTCCCTGAAAGACAAGTTACATCAATTCCTCTTCTACTTTCCACATCAAATTCTTCAGTTTTTTTTTTTTTTTTATGAAAATTTACCTGAAACTCACATCTATCCAAATTTTGGTGTTTAGCTGTCTTCAGTCTTATCTCGGAGAGATTGTGAAGCTCAATTGTTGAATCTGCTCAAAAAATGAGTTTCTGTTAAGATACCACATCCAGTTTCCCACATTCCAGTTATCAATGTTCTGCGCAGCACCTGCTCATCCATATTTAGCGTCGCTTGCATCATTTCGGTGTTTTATCTGTTTTTTCTTCTTTCTCTTCCCTAGATTTTCATCAGTTTTTCGGTCATCGTTCCACCGAACTTAATGACGGATTCTTCAAACAAGAGCTCACCAAGTCTGAAATTCTTTACTTGAACAATGCCTTCTTTCTATAATTGTTATGTTTTAGAATTCCCTTCATCATCCTTGCCTCTCATAGCCTTTTCTCTTCTAAGAAGGTTTTACACTTTCTTCGTGGTTAAGTTCTCCCTACATTCCTTTCGTATTTGAATGTTTTTTGCAGAAACAGAAGAAAAAGGGGTAATATGGTGTCCGCATCACACACCTTTGCGCTTAAAAACAATCAAGTATGATGGGAAACAAAAAAATAAATAAACAAAAAGCAAGTTATGAATATTATTAAATTACAGTATTTCTTTCCCCCTCCGTATTTTTGCAAGTGTATGAGAGAAAGAGAAAGTTGAGAATTGTATCAGTTTTTCTTACTATAATTCAGTTGTTATTTCTCTTGGGAAAACTTTTAACGACCAGCGAAGAAAATTAATAGAAGAGCATTCAGTAGCGATGTTCCTTTTACCTTTGAGTAAACTTGACTTCAGGTTAAAGCAGAAATAAATGAGTTACCCGATTTATACTACCAATGCTTCCTTCCTTTTTCTTTTCAGAGAGAGAGAGAGACCTTATAGACCTTATAGACCTTACATCTTGTTCGGGTTGCTCTAGGTCCCTCAGTATGAGGCACCTCTAATGTCTACCAGAGTTGCTAGTGCATTTTCCGGTATATTTTGCATCTTCCAATCTTGGATGGTCTGGGATGCAGCTTAAATATTTGTCGAGCTTATTCTTAAACTCATCTACGCCCACTCCTGATATATTGCTCAGATGAGCTTGCAACACATTGAATAGACGCTGCATTGTCAATGCTGGTGCGTAGTGGATTAATGTCCTGTGTGCTTTCCTTATAGTTTTGGGCACTATTAATCTACCTCTGCTTGCTCTTTCTGATATATTTAGCTCCATGATGTTTTCGGCAATTCCTTATATCTGTTTCCATGCCTAAATTATCATGTAGCATTCTCTTCTCCTTTCTAGACCATATAATTTTAAAGATTGTAGTCTTTCCCAGTAGTCAAGATCCTTAACTTCTTCTATTCTATCTGTAAAGGACCTTTGTACACTCTCTATTTCTGCAATATCCTTTTGATAGTGTGGGTACCATATCATATTGCAATATTCAAGTTGACTTCGTACATACGTTTTGTAAAGCATAATCATGTGTTCGGCTTTTCTTGTTTTGAAGTGCCGTAAAAACATTCCCATTTTTGCTTTACATTTTGCCAATAGAATTGCTATTTGATCCTTGCATAACATGTTCCTATTCAACATCACACCAAGGTCTTTAACTGCTTCCTTATTTGTGATTGTCTCATTATTAGGTCCCCTATATGCATATAGCTTTCCTTCTCTATCTCCATAATTTATTGATTCAAATTTATCAGAGTTAAATACCCTCCTATTTAACTCTGCCCAATCATATACTTTGTTAAGGTCTCTTTGTAGCGCGTAGCTATCTTCATCTCAAGTAATTTCTCTACTTATTCTTGTGTCATTGGCGAAACTACTCACTACCGAGTCCTTAACATTACTGTCTATGTCTGCAATCATAATAACAAATAGTAATGCAGCTAACACCGTACCTTGTGGCACACCGGATATTACCTTAGCTTCATCCGATTTCTCATCGTTTGCAATAACTATCTGTTTTCTGTTGTGTAAAAATCCTTTTAACCATCTTCCTACTTTGTCCACAATATTATGTTTTCTAATTTTCTTCGCTAATATATTATGATCTACCTTGTCAAAAACTTTTGCAAAGTCTAGATAAACCACACCTGTTTCATTTCTGTTTTTCATACTTTTGTATATGTTCCCACAGTGGACTAACAGTTGGGTTTGTGTACATTTTATTAAATGTTTCATAATATTTTTCTTCATTACCCTTTCATACAATTTCATAATATGTGATGTTAGACTCACAGGCCTATAATTACTTGCCTCTAGTCTTGATCCACTTTTGAAAGTAGGGGTAATATATGCTAATTTGTGCTCATCATAAATCTTGCCTGTATCTGCACTTAGTCTTAATAATATTGCAAGTGGCTTTGCGATGGAATGAACTACTTTCTTTGACAAAATAGCAGGGACACCATCAGGCCCAGCTGCAGCTCCATTTTTAATTTCATTAATAGCCTGCACAATATTGGCTTCATTAATATCTATGTCTGATAAATATTCACTATTTTCATCCCTTATTTCTGTATCATTATCTTCATTATCAATTCTAGGGGTAAATTCTCTACTATATCTTTCTGCCATTATGTTGCATATTTCCTTTTTTTCATTCGTTAATCTCCCTTCAATTCTTAGAGGGCCTATTTCTATTCTTCTTTTATTCATCTTTTTTGCATACGAGTACAATACTTTGGGGCTTTGCTTGATATTTACTAGGGTTTTTTCTTCCAAGTCCCGTTTTTAATTTTCTTTTGATTGTATAATCTTTTGTTCTGCATTTTCTATCATACTTTTTAGTTCCCTCACTTTCCATACATTTTTTTCTTTTGCAAAACCTTTTTTCCACTTTCTGATTTTCTGGAACAAGATCCTTCTTTCTGTCTCTTGGTATGCATGACTGATGTTTACTTTTCTTCTTCGGTATATATTTATCCACTATTATCTCTAATATTTTTTTATATAATATCTCTGTATTTACCTGTATATCATCACTTACGAAAATGCTATCCCAGTCTTTGTTTAATTCTTAATTTATTTCTGACCATTTTATATTTTTATTGTAGTAATTGTATTTTCCATATCCTTCCCACTTTTTCATTTCTTGCTTATCTCTGTTTTCACTTGCTTTGGAGTGGGCTGTTAATTCTATGACATTATAGTCTGAAATACTCGCATAATAGACTATTATTTCTTTAACATAATTCACTTCGTTCACAAATACTAGGTCTAAAGTATTTTCCTTTCTTGTTGGCAGGTAATTTATTTGTTGAATGTTGTATTCTAGTAACATATCTAATAGCTTTTCGAATTGCCTCTTATCTTCTGCATTACTATTACTCTCTTTTTTTATATGTATAAATATAACCACAATCTCCTATTCGTTCTTTCCAGTCTACGAAAGGAAAGTTAAAGTCTCCGGATAGGAGAATAGTTTAGGTCTTGTGATTTCTACATACTATATCATCCAATTTTTCTATTACTGTGTCAAACTCTTTAGTATTAGGGGGTCTATATATTACAATGTTCATTAATTTTTCAGATTCAAATTCTACTGCTATTAGTTCACATTCTGAGTTACTATATTTCTCATATATTTTTCCTTGTTTTTGTCTTTCCTACATATCGCGGTTCCCCCTTGATTCCTATTTTTTCTATCTGATCTATAAGTTTAGAACCCTTTTATTTGATCAAGAGAGAGAGAGAGAGAGAGAGAGAGAGAGAGAGAGAGAGAGAGAGAGAGAGAGAGAGAACGTAATTGCGAACACCAACTCCACCCAACCCCCACCCCATCCTAAAATATTAAACTTTGCTCAGGTCAAAAATCTCGGCCAAATCTGATCAGCACAGGAGAGAACTGTTTCCAGCCACCTCGGGCCTATGTTTACCACGCAAATATAAGCTCGATTTTAGAGCCAAGACAAACGATATTGCTTCATCAATCTTGCCCATCAATAAAGATATAAATAGATTAAAATTCTCGGTCTAACACCTCACAGTCACGCCAACGTCCTAAATTAAATATAAAAAAAAACAATAGCCGTTTATCAAATTCAACATCGTATGGCGTTGAAGAAAACCTACGTTCTGATTATTCATCGCTGGAAGACAAAAAATCGACTCTCATAATTCATAGTTGCCAGATGAGATAGTAAAGTCTCACTATACTGCTACCGGACAAAAGAGTATAACCCCAGTTTTACATCGCTTCCAAGCGAAACAATAAACTCGTATTATGCACTGCTGCCCCGCGAGAAATTGCTGTCTGTGAAAAGATTATAATATACTACTTATGTGTCTGTCAAAAGATTACACATACAGTATAAGTCGCTGCAAAGCAAGGAATTTTCTAGTTCGCGAAAAAAAACTACGAATTAAGGACGAATAGGTTGACGAGGATTCACAGCGATAAGGAAAGTTGTTTGAATCTCTTCCTAAAGCGAGAAATTTTCTACATCAAGAAACAAAAAAAAAACCGAAAGAAATTCTGCTAACCCTACCTTGGGGAAAATCAAACGATGGTCAACAACGGTGTTGATGAAACACCGTTGAGACTCTTACTACAGAAACATTAGGAATTTCTCCTACAATAACTGTTCCACGTAGCACAGTGTATATAACTGTTTTTCAATAATACCCCATTCCCCATAACGGAATAGCTCTCAGTAATTGCTAACCCGATGCCCTTTTCTACCCAGATCAAGACCGTCTAAATTCATAAATTTGACTAGCTTCATATATTAATATATATATAATAATATATTATATATTATATATATATATATATATATATATTATATATATATATATCATATATATTATTTAATGAGAGAGAGAGATATCCCATACTCTGAAAAAAATAAAAACTCATAAATTTACAGATTTATTGAAATAAGTTTTCCAAAGGAGAAGGCGATTCCAGCGAATCTGAAATGTTGGGCAGCCCTAAAAGCAACGTGGAAGCCATAATCCGCGTCATGAGAATAAATTTATGTGCATAAAAATTCATAAGAACATTTTCCTTTGATGTTGAATATAAAAGCCGACGAGAGCAATAAATAACGCAGATGAATTATGATGAATTCAGTTACCTATTAAACAGATAAGGCAAGCAAATGGAAGTCATGCATGACGCAAAGCTGTAATTCACCAGATTACTTCTGGACTAATTCATCCGCAACACCTGTTCCAAGACGCGCAACGGAGCTACACTTCACCAGCCCAAATATGTTGTGTAATATACCAGTATGCCCATGCCCTCAACTATGACGGTAATGGAGGACAGGGTCAAGTTGGCAATTAAAGACCTCATGGACGTTACGTGCCACATAAAGTCCGAACCAAGGTTATACTTGTTTTTTTTTTTATGTTTAAATCAATTTTTCTTCCATGATTTCTTAATATTATATGAAATCTTGGATTATGAATGTTACGTCATACCGAAAATAGAAATGACTTGGCATAAATAAATTTCTGGGACTAAATTGTTCAACCGAACTAAAATGCCTTTTGAAAATTAAAGCTATCTATTCATCTTCCACGCAAACACTTAACACTACAGTTATCTATTCAAGTCCATCTTAACTACCTACTAAATTAATTAGTTAATTTTGGTGAAAATGAAAAGTGCTTTTGTGTGTGTGTTTTTTTTTAAATACGTGCAAATTTACAAAAGCCATATACTGAAAAGTAATGAAAATCATTAATAAAATGAAAATAAAGAAGGAATGATCATCTCAAACTTGTCCCCTCAAGCTTTCCACTGTTATTGATTGTTGCAAACTTGATTCTTACAACGAATATTAAATATATCCAAATGCCGTACACTTATTCTCTTAACATTTCCTTGTGAACGAATCTGAAAGAGATCATAACAAATTCATAATTTCAAAGTCGTAATAGTGAAGCATGTATAAAATTATTTGTATAGAAAACTGAAATGTCTCGTGCACGTCTACTCATCCAATGCCTTATCATTAATTAAGCAGGACAAACAAAAAGCAGAGCGGGTGGATCAGTATCCATCAATGTACTAAGAACTGCGCCTTCAAAGAGCAGAGGGAGGACACAAATAAGTTTCGTTTTATAGAAAATATTCAAGTATATTTACGGCCTATTTTTCCAGCGTCAGGTGCAATTCAATTCCCTTTAAACTGTAAAGGTTTGAAATGGATTTTCCACGTATTTCAACAATTTCTCCACTGCTTCATTGATTGTAATAGGAAGAAAATATAATCTGTCTACAGGACTCCTGCCTAATGACTTGAGAAATACTAAATTTTGAATAAAATGACAAAACACAATAATCCAATACTATCTACAGATACGAAAGTCAGTCAAACACTTACTCTCGAAACGATGAGAGGACAAAACCAGCAGTGCTCTATGAAAATATACTTCAGAACATCCTGTAACATGAAAGGCAAAGGACTTACATATTAATACATATGACGTCATATTTACTTGAAAATTAATTCCTACCAACCCGTTGCTCTTTACTGTTACACTGTCACATTCACAAGACGACGGAGCAATTAAGTATTAATCCCAAGCAATCGACGGAGAAATCAGCAACATTCAGATCGCCCATGAAGCCGACAATGGAAGGCAACAAACGCTCACAAACGCCCCAAGGAATAACTTCCGGGACCTGAAACAATCTATGTGATTCACCGGCGGTAGAATTTGAAGACGATTCATATACTGCAGGTGTAAACCGACGTCACAATAACACTGGTCATGGACGCCGTGCAAGAACATTCCGGGAAGCTGTATCATAAACAAGCAGACGACAGCGGCAGGAGAAAACGACCACGGACGTCGCAAGCAATGCAGTAGGACGTTCTGGAAATTCTCTTTGGATCATAGACGGCGATGTAATCATCTTTTGATTCGCGGTGTATAAGAAAAGCTCTCTATCTTCAGTCAGGATACCGATTACACCGTAAAAATATTATTAAATTTTGTTTCCTTTAATGCAACCAGGTATTGTGTATATCCATTTTAATTGTTCTTAAGGAAATTATTCTTATGCTACAGCTTTTTTAACCGTACACATTTCTCCCTTCAGGAGGGGATGGCACAAGAGGGATAGTCTTCAGATTATCAGCACGTATTTACGGGAGAGGTTGCTAATCCCACACCCTTTCTCTTGATCTCTACAGATGCTCTTGTGTAGGTATATGTAGTATGTATGTATGTATGTATGTATGTATGTATGTATGTATGTATGTATGTATATATGTATATATATATATATATATATATATATATATATATATATATATATTATTTATTCAAGCTATAAATATCCTTTAATATCCAATTCGCTCTACCTCGGAATTAATATATTTGCATACATGTAGACCAAGGGGAATTTTTTAGTTGATAATTATTATCAACTAAAAAAACTCCTCTTCAGTTTACATATATGAAAATATACTAATTCCGAGGTAGAGCAAATTAGATATTATAGGACGTTTGTAGCTCGAATAATATATATGAATCACGGTGATGTGATAATTAATATTCATATATATATATATATATATATATATATATATATATATATATATATATATATATATATATATATATATATGAATAATTATCACATCACCGTGATTCATATATATTATTCGAGCTACAAACGTCCTATAATATATATATATATATATAAATATATATATTATATATATATATATATATATATATATATATATAGTATATATATATATATATATATATATACTAGCTGACCAACCTAGTGCTGCCCGTGGAGGATAATATCCCAGATAATCAAGGTAATTGTGCAAATCGTGATACAAGCATGAAATTTTGCACAAAGGCCCATTAAACTATTTTATACACTTTCAAAGTCGTGGCCAAAAAATAAAAATTTTTCAATATGGCGGTTTTTGCAATGGAAGAAATCTGAAATATCGACTTCAAATCATCTGGTAACGTTCTTTTGAATAAAACTGGTGAATTAATTGATGTACTTTCTTTCTAGAATGTCCAATAATCAATAATAAGTTAGATTCTAATAGTTTTGTACCGCTTAAACATGACTTTTGGGATTTCAACATGTGTTTGAAACAAAACACATGAATAATTATCTTTTTTGTTGCCTCTACATTCAAATTTCATAATAATATCAAATAGTATTTGTGCATGCACAAAAAAAATAAGAGCCATTTACATGCACTACCAGGGCACATTGGTGTAAATAGTTGCCTATTGATAATCGGCATGGGGTTCATTGTAAGCTCATATGAGTCTCCCAAACACTTTATGGTTTGCCCTTTATACAACAATAGAGACGTACCTGAATTAACAGGGTGTGCTGACGCAGGACAGCCGAGCCAAGGAGGAATGGTGTACAGATCACACAGGAGTTAAATTACAATGGATGAACGATCGGGCCGAGTGTAGGAATGCCATCGGCGAACTCAGTCGAATCCCATACAAATAAAGTGACGTGGAAATAATCAGAATCTGCCTAATAAGATCAGAAGGATAAGTGAATATGCGGTAACTCAAAGGAAATGGAAGAAGAATAGAGGCAAAGTTGCAGCAAACATACTGGATGAGAAAGACCACCTTGCAGACCCCGCCCTTCCGCCAGGGACTGAGGAATTCTGGGGAAGACTGTTCAGGAGAGAGAGTCTGGAGACAACTGAGAATCTACAAGAGGGGAACTTGGAGATCTCCCTAAAAATTTCTAATGTTGAGCAAGTAACTATTGAGGATATAAAGTGGACCAAAAGCAAAACTAGGTTGGAATCGGCACCTGGACCAGATGTGGTGCGTCCAGGTGATTTTAGAGCTGCTGATGATCAGCAATTATGAAGTTATATAATAACCTCTTAAGATATAACATAGTAACGGACTTGGCTGCAACAGGTCAGACCACCTTGATACCAAAAAAGAACAACCCAATCTACCCGAGTGACTTCCGACCAATTACAGTCACATCGGTTGTTGCTCGGGGACTGCACAAGATACTGGCCAAGCAGATGGTGGACCGTATCCCCACCTCACCCAGACAGAAGGGGTTCAAGTCTGAAGATGAGGTCGGTGCAAACTTATTGATTCTCAAAGAACCATTTAGGTTTGGTGGATTTCAAGAAGGCCTCTGTTTCAGTGGGACACCAAGCCGTACTAGAAATCCTCAAGAAATGACAACTAGACGCTTACTACTATGAGAAGACCCGTATGAAGATCCTGAACGTCAAGGTCAAAGCCAAGCAAGGTATTATGCAGGGAGATCCACTCTCCCCAATATTTAATATTGCATTAGAAGCAGCCGTGGAAAAGTTACCAACTGGAGTTGGGGTGCAGCTGGAATCGGAAATCATCAATTTAGTGGCTAAATCGAGAGATGTGTTATCATCAGGAGTGAAACAACTATTGGATGAAGCTAGGAAGTTAGGCCTTGAACCTGGTCTACAGAAATGTGCCTCCCTCTGCATCGTCCGTGATCGGACCAAAATGACCTGGTACCAGGACACAAGACCTATAGAAAACCAGGGAGAGACAATTCCATCAATCAAGCCCGGTGAAGTCTACAAATATCTTGGCATCGAAAAGGGCGCAAACACCAAAACAAATGGTAAGGTGATAGGGAAACTCCGCAACTGCCTGTGTCATCTGCAAAAGGCCCCCTTAAAACCCCAACAGAAATTATGGACTTTGAAGAGCGTGGCCATACCAAGAATGAAACACATGGCAACAAACGGACGTCTGAAGAAATACCATCTGCAGAACTTAGACACCGAAGTGCGAAAATTTGTAAAGAAGGCCCCGCACACTTCACTGGAGGAAGGAGGATTGGGGATCTATAATTTCATGACACTTATTCCAGTAGAGCTTCAGAGCAAGTGGGGTAGATTGATGAAGGCGCAAGACCCAGTGGTGGCGGGACTAGCTATGAAGAAATATCAGGCAACATCAGAGGAAGCAACCCAGAAGAGGATACAAAACCAGTGGAATGTGAAATTAATCAACTCTGTTGATGGCTCTGGACTAAGCGAGGCAGCCCAAGGCCTAAAGCATAATTCGATCAAAACTGGAACAGCTCTAGTGCCTGGAGGCAGGTTTTTTAATCTTATTAAATTATGGCAAGGAGTCCTGACCACCCCGCGAGGAGTGCACCGGGGAGAGATGCGCAAGGTTATTGCGACCTGGGGTGAGCCAGCCAGGGTACGCTGCACCATATTTTACAAAACTGCCCTAAGATGCAGCTGTGGAGAATTGCAAGACATAAAAACGTCATGTACTGGCTTGCCACCAAGTTTGAAGAACGTGGACACCAGGTGGTGAAGGAACTGCACATCTCAGCCTCCCAAAGATTAAGGAAGCCAGACTTAGTAGTGTGGAACAAAGAGATATCCAAGATTCTGGATGTACAAATAGTCGGAGATTCAAATGCCGACTCGCTGGAACAACTATACGTTTTGAAGATCCAAAAGTACAACATGCCTGACGTCGTCAATAAAGTGGAGGAGTTAACAGGCCATGCACCAATGGTAGAAGCTATTACAGTGAACTGGAGAGGTGTGGCCTCCTGTAGAGCAGTGGGGACATTGAAGAAGCTAGGCCTTAGGAATGACAAAGTTTCCCTTTACAATAATTTAGGCCATGGAAGGTAGCCTGTCTATATATTCAAATTATATGGGCATGGCAGGTGGAGGGGACGTAACCTGATTGGCGCTCCAAGACGGATTCGGCCATATGACATTACTCCGGGTCTTGTACCCATTAAGTAGAGATCGTGCCGGGGTGAGGAGCAGAAAGTAAACATCATGGAGTTCCTCACGAATATGTATATAGCTTAGTAACTAAGTAAAGGCGACTAAGATTATGTTAAGTGATGGAAACATCTGGAAAGTAATTGTAAGGATAAATGTAATCTTAGTCATTAGAAAAATAAAAATAAATAAATAAAAAATAAAAAAAAAATAAAACAAAATAAATAAATAAATAAATGGTAAAAGAATCAACCCTCAGCCTGTAAACACTTTTATCTTAGCTGTATTGATAAACAATTATTGTCTAGTAAAACAAGTTCCAGCTGTGTATTTATAGTACTGTCCCTTTGTGTAGATTATTTTGCATTCATAGATTTTCATTTAAGCATGGCGAAAAGAATGCGCCTATCTTCAATCTCAACAGATAGTTGGGAAACTAATTGGTTTACATGTTGTTTGTGTCAGGAAGACACAGATGAATCGTTAACATCCTCAGTTGATGGGTTCAAAATGTTATCAAGTAATGTTCCCAAATTTCACGAATTAAATAATTTGCCTATTCCACTTGACCTTAGATGGCTATCCGACGACAATGGTATTGAGAAAACACTAACAGACAATGATGCTAAGTATCACCTAAGCTGTTGAATCAAATTTAACAACACTAAGTTAAAACGTGCAGAAGACAAACATCATTCTAAGACCGAATCGAGGAGTGAAACTTGAGAATCTCCAATATTTACTCATCAGACAAGTAAGAAACTATCACACAAGAATGTTTACACGTGTTTCCTGTGTGACAAAAGGCCTCCGTTGTCATATTTAAGAGAGGCAATGACCATAAAATTAAATGAAAGATTAAAGAGTTGTGTACAGACGCTGCAAGATAAAAGGTTGCTAGCTAAACTTAGTGCAGGTGATGTAATTGCACAAGATATGAAATATCATCCTGGTTGTCTTGTTAGCTTGTATAACAAAGAAAGATCTTGCAAGAAAAAACAAGAAGATAAGCCTGATGAACAAGACAATGCAACTGTTGCTGAAAATATTGCTCTGGCCTAGTAAAATACATTTTGAAACGGTGTGAAACAGTGAAGAGTCAAATCCTTTTAGACTAGCAGATATTGCGAATATGTTCAAACAGCGGGTGCAACAGTTGAATGAGGAGTCATTTTCTATTCATTGTACTCACCTAAAAGAAATGCTGTTGGCTAAGATTCCTGATCTACAAGCTTATACTAAAGGAAAGAGTCCTTCATCTTTTCCAAAAGGATGTCGGTTCTGCAATAGCATTGGCATGCAATTATGATGATATCAACAATATGGCAAGAACAGCTGAATTCGTAAGAGCGCACATGAAGGAGCAAAAGTCAAAATTTAATGGCATGTTTATAGCGGAAGATGTACTTATAGTGTTCCTAAATGTCTATTTGAACAAGTCAGAATGACTAAACATGGTTCCGATATACAGTCACGCCTTAAGAATGTGTGTAGATCAAATACCGCCATTGCACAGCTCCTTATGTATAACTACCATCCATGTAAAGGTGCCCAAGAAGGCTGAACAACAGCGACATTCTAAGGAACATGAATCTCCAATATGCATTTATATTGGGCTGCTCATTTATGCCAGAACCAGGAAGCAGCAGCTAAATGATACCTTGTTCCAGCATGGTTTATGCATTTCGTACCAGCGAGTACTAGAAATATCTACACAAATGGGGCAGGCAATGATTGATTGCTTCTTGCCGGAAGGTTAGGTATGCTGCCCTCTTGATGTGCTGTATCAAAGCATCCTTAGTTGGAGGGATTGCATCAAAAGACCGTTGTTTTCTCACAAACAATTCAAAATGAGATTCATTGACTGCAAATGTAGTTGTTGCCCTGTCGTACATTATGCATACATAAGCTTCAAGGATTTCTAAGTCAGACTCTGAAATTAAATCTGGTAATGTACCAAGGTGAATTTGGGGTCAAGTTTTGAATCGAAATCAAGAGCTGCCTAGTCCTGAAATTTGGGGTCTGGTAAAAGATAAAGACAGTGAAACATGGAAACCCAAATGGACATCGATCTGTCAGGAACTGTCGATAACAAGCAGTCTACTGTGTCTATTTTGTATCCCAATAAGGTAAACTGTACTTGTTGTGGAATGGTTGCAGCCAGAATTTGCAATGCTCGTTAACGTTAAATAATAAAAGGGCCTTTTTTACCATTCTGCAGCTATTTTGAAACCGGAAGTGGCTTTCATTGACCTTTGGGTTACTTGCTATCATGCCAAATAGTTGTACAAACGTATGAGTAAAGAAATTCTTGACTAATTAAAATGTTTTGCCGAGTTATATGATGATACTTATCATGAGAACATTAATTTTTGTGAATGATGCCATTTTGAAAAAAGGAGTGGCCATCTTGAAAAAAAAAAAAAAAAATTTTGCCAGGACCCAAATTTGGCTAAGTACAAATTAAACAATCGGTGTGCCAAGTTTCATGTTTGTATCACAATTTGCACAGTTCTACTCATAATATCCCCCACTTCACTCATACAACCCGTTTTGACACCGTCTAGACCAGTGGTTCTCAACCTTTACATGACCACGCCCCCTCTAAGAGTCTGTCCTTCCTTCCACGTCCCTCTTGCATATGTGAGTAAAATTCCCTCCCAGACTTGAAAAAAAAAAGAGAAAAAGAAGGGGTTTCGAGGGACAGGGAGGGAGGTCAATAATTATAAAACATTGTAAGCTCCACGAGCCTAACTAGGGCAGTAGACTACTGGAAAGTAACGTTATACGGCGATACCTTTGCATTTTTTCATAAACTTCTGAATATTAGTTCCTCACTCTTGTTAAGAGAATAACAAATTTAATTAGAGAATTTTTTATTCATTTTTCCCTAGGGCTCGCTCGCGCCTCCCCCGCACATTGCTGACGCCCCCCTAGGGGGGCGTGCCCCCCAGGTTGAGAACCACTGGTCTAGACATACTGGGGGAAACACAAATGTATCACAAATGGATCCTCAAGAGTCTAGATGTTTGGGAAATGGCTCTTCACTAGATACTGGCTCACTTTCTCTCTTTCTCTCTCCCCTCCTCTTGACTTTGCATCTTGCATGGAGCAAATAATCGATGGAAAAATCTTCACTTGAGCCATTCATGCTTCGCCCTTAAGCTAAGGTAAGGTCATTAGCGTCTTTTAGTTGAGGTTTAAGAAGTTCTGACGTGACTTAAAAAGAATAATAAAGTAACTCTGTAAGGATAAGTTACTTAAAACTTTTTCTCATGCATTATGCATCGTAATAGTTTTCTTACACTTTTTTTCGTCCAGTTCGACGAGTCCTAGACTGTTACAGTTTGGATTGTATCGGTCAGTTTATGTCTAGCCCCTTATACGGATGGTGTTGATTCCCGCTGGTGGGTTATTGATTTCCCGTTATTGAGATATGTTTATAATATTTGACTTTGTTGGGCTGTCTGTAATTAGGTCCCATTCTTCCTTGTTCACTATAGGTGTGTTAGGATTACATGGGTGCAGTAATGACCGCAATTTGTAACCTGACTGATTTATCCTCCATTGCTCGTAGATTAGGTGCTATAGTTTTCATGTTAAAGTTGGTACCTTTCTAATATCTAATTAAATGTTTTTTCGTGTTAATAATGTAACGGTCTGAACTTACAGGTTATGATGCAGAGTCGGTAGCCCATTTACAGAGAGGTCATTTGAAACTAAAGAGGAACCAGGGTATTTAAGATGGTTGTTCATACTGAATCATTTTTTCACTAAAATACCGAATGAATTTCGTATTTTATTTTAACTTCCATGTTTCATCACCTTAAAATTGTATTGAGTTTATCGAATTTTTCTGTATACAACCCATAAGAAACAACAACAACAACCCCACACCACCCCCCCCCTTTCCTATCGGGGCTGAACTTGGACCTAAAGGCATCAGGAGTGTTACTATTCATCTAAGTGACTTTGTATACTGTGGATTGGACACTATCTGTACTTTTCAGCTTTATCACCATACTGTCACTATTCATCTCAGTGGCCTGGAAAACTATACCTTAGACACTAATCTCTGTTGTCTTTGGTAATTTTTACATGTCATTCCCTTCCCACCCCTTCTCAACCCCTCTTCCTACCAAGGTTCAATTTGGACTTGAAGGCCATTGGGAGTGTCACTATTCATCTCAGAAACCTCAAAAACTATGGAGTAGCCTCTAATATCTGCCGTTTTCAGTTATTTTCACATGTTATCTCCTTCCCATATGTTACCACCCTTCTCACGTCCCCCCCCACCCACTGCCCTATCAGAACTGAAATTGGACTTAAAACTACCCACAAGCTTCAAACAATAATAAAAAAAATTGTAAACAGTATCTGCACAAAATATCTAAGCAAACTGTACAAACGGAGTAACCTCAAGGTTTTTGTTTGATGATAATTAATATAAATACCTGGCATCGAACATTTCAATGTTGCAGTATCACAAAATCACTTCGTGTGCATAAGGGAATAATTCAATGGTCAGTGGCACAAAATCTATCATATGACTAAGTGTATGTTTCTTCATAATTGAAAAAAGTAAAAAAAAATGTGCCTAAGTTTCTTTGGCGCGATTGAGTTTTTGTGCAGTGTATAATGCTGTATGAAACTCTCAGCCACGGCCCACGAAACTTTCTGTCACGGCCCAGTGGTGGCCCGTGTTGCTGGCACCAATAGCAGTCCCAGACGCATGATCATGGCTTACTTTAACCTCAAATAAAATAAAAACTACGGAGGCTATGGGGCTGTAATTTGATAAGTCTGATGATTGGAGGGGGGATGATCTACATGCCAATTTGCAGCCCTTTATCCACAGTAGGAATTGAAATCTGAGGGCGGACAGAGAAAGTGCAGACGGACAAACAAATAGCCATCTCAATAGTTTTCTTTTATAGAAAACTAAAAATTGAAAACACTTCAATGCCAGGTCAAAGAAATTCTCCAAACGAGTTAATATATTGGCCTTCATAACCTTCCAAGTAACTTACATTGATGGTTTAACAGGCGTTTTGAGTGATGACTTAATAAAGCAAGCCTTTACCGTGACGTTCTTTCAAAGGACTTGAGCAACAGAACTGAATCAGATCCTCCAGATGTCTTTCTGCACTACAAGAACAGAATTCAGCGGAAATCTAAAAGCAACATTTTGAAAAAGGAATTCTACCACCCTTGATGCCAATGGCACAGCTAACCAAGTACACCAAATGCGTGGATATATTTTCTTTCAAAAGTTACATTTTAATTTACAAGTCGCAAGAATCTGTCTTTTTCTTAAAATATACGAGAAAAATAATAAAGAAAGAAATTATACAAAGTACAGAATCCCGGATCAGTATCTAGTCTCATTCACATCGAAATCAAATCGACTGTTGCTTGCAAGAAGTGAATCATTTCCTTTAATACTATAAATCCTTGCATCAGTTTACTAGTAATCCTTCCAAGAGGCAGATAGACACAACAACCCAAAAATAACTCTCTTGGTGGAGTTAATAACTATTGGCCACAAATAACGAATGTAACCTAAATACGACAAAGAAACACAGTAAAGTCAGAATGTATTACTAGCAGTAAAGAACTGCATTTTAAATCTTTCAAAATAAACAATACGATGCAAGAAAGTAAATAGGAGAAATTAAATAAATCGACCGAGCTTAAAAGCAGGAACTCTTTCGGTGTTCCTCCGCACTCTGCTCTTATTAAGTGTCACTGGGAATCTCCCCTTCCCCCAACCCCCCCTCCCCATTCCTCTCCATCCTATCCCCAACCTACCCCATCCTATCCAAAACCCCAGCCCGTTATATTGCTAATACTATATAGCTCCCAGACTCCAGGCCCCTTCCCATCCTCCTTAACCTACCTATATCCTCCCCCCCCTACTCCCAAAAGATCCTTCCATTACGAATTTTTTTTATCTGCGCTTTAAAACCAAGCGAAAATTTGCCCACAATTCAAGAGTTTCCAGGTTGCATTTTTTCGGTCTTTTATAAGTAATGAATGCGATACTTTCGGGTGGAAATCAGAACATGGTTCTTGTCTGGATTTTAAGCTTCCCTTTTACTTTGAAGAAAAGACTTCAATAGCATGGTGAGTAAAAGCTGGGATAATTTCATCCTTAAGATAAAAAATTAAGTTTGAGAGAGAGAGAGAGAGAGAGAGAGAGAGAGAGAGAGAGAGAGTTATACACACAAACCGAGATTGATAAGGTACTTAGATAGATAGACGGATAATGAAGAAAACTGCTGTTAAAAGAAGCAAAAAGAAAACGAAAAAATGAGGATATGAAGGAGGTTTGTGGTACACGAAACAGTTATTGACAGTCGTAACTAAGAAATCAAACTGGGAAATAAATCAAGACATCGGTCAAAGTTGTAAATAAGAAAAAATGCTAAATGGTTTATATTAACATTAGTAATATTACCTCTGCAGAGAAAGTATCATGTTGTCTACTTTAATCTTCTTTTGGTTTATGCCCGCTCCTACACTATGCTGTGCTTGGTTAGAATGTTTTGATGTCACTCTATTTGTAGACACGGTTATGGAAACATTACGTATGGTTTGCACGACAATATTATCAAAAGCTTGTGCTGGAAACAACAAGGAATTAGATTTCGGGGGGAGGAATTGGTTAGTTTTGGCAGTTTTTTTTTTATGACCAAATTTCTTATTTTATTATCATGACGTATGTACAGTTTGTCACACGGAACTCTTTAGCGTATAAACTCAGGGAATGGAAAAGAATTAGGTGAACGAGATAGCTAAAGGATAACGAACGTGTGCCTGGCTGGATTCATGAAATGCAAAAAGAAGGTTGTGCTAAGAGATGTCAAATTCAATGTTGGATAACAAAGAGACAGTAAAGAGTTCCTAGAGGGAACGTCAATAAAGAAAGACACATGGAAATGTGTTCATAAAGACACTATACGTTACATGTAGACTATATGGAAGAGCAATTTAATTAACGTAATGGTTTAAAGACAAGTAAATAGGGGAATTATCTAGTCATCATCTAGGTGATGTAAAATTGAAACTAGATAAAACTCTCCGTTGAATTAGGAAGACTGAACATGCAGTTGTAAATAAGTGAATGTGAAACGAAGTAAGTTGAAGTAAGGATAAAGACACTGGAAAGGGAAAAAGTACAAGAAGAGGGTGAGGAGTTCATGAACGGAGTCAAAGAATCAGGATGAAGCCTTAGTGGGTACAGTTCAGAAGGGTAGGAGCTGGTAATGAGAGGAGTAGCAGGTGGCGCGGTGCTTTCAAAAGGGGAAAAAATCATAGTTTGATGAACAGTTACACAACATAAGAGATGAATATATGACAAAACAAGAGTATGCATAAGAAGATCAAAGACACAATGAATGAAAACAAAGTTAGACACGTTAAAATTTTACGAATGAACAAGGAAAAGTATTTTCGAGATACTTTTCTTTTTCCAGGAGGCAAAGGCGGCAAATGTACATATGGAACAGTTAATCAGCAAATAAACCGAGAAATAAGATACTGAGAGGACTTTCAAGACGAATTTATCATTTTCAATACTCTAGTTGCTGAATTCAGCTGGCAGCAGAAAGGCAAATCTATATAAAACAAGAATGAAAGAGTTTTAGCGCATATGTGAAAATGTTGTGGGCGGGGACGCTGACTTCGTAACAGAGAGCGCAACTACGTCGCTGAGGAATGTAAAAGGATTAAAAGTGAGATGCTCCAATAAGGTAGCATGAAGTGGCAGGTTACGATGTGTAATAAGGGATGTTTTTAAATAGTGTCAGGTTCCAAGAGAACGGTTGAGAAAAATAGTTTTTCTGTGTACGGGTAAAGGGTTAAGGTCACAGTAAGAATGAAAGGACAATAACATAGGATAGTATTCTACTTGAAAAATTAGAAGAGACGACAGAAGGATTGACAAGAGAAGAACGGCGTCAGTTTAAACAATGATCAATGATAAAGTATTTAAATAAATTTCAATTATGGAAGCAATGGAAAGTTTGAAATACAAAAATAAAGCTGTTTGTGGTATGTAAGGACCTAAAAATTCCTAATGGACATTGTGAATATGCTATTTGAAAGAGGTTTAGGGTATTTCGCACAATGTACTTTGTTTACAATAATTAAAAGCTTTTGTGATGGAAGAGAACAAGGTATTAATAGTGACTCATGCACAATTGGTTAATTCAAGGGTATGTTGCGTCTCCACTGTCAATTAATATTTCTTCGGAAGGACTGATACGAAACGTCAGAGAAAGGACTGTAGGCGTTGATGAAGGATGAGAAAAGGGTCCGTGGATTGTGTGAGGAATGCCTGATGTGGGAGAGAAAGGTTGGAAGTGCATGCGATCAAGAGCTATACTAATATGGTGAATGGAATTTATGAAACTGGAGCTCTGAATGTTGATATGAATGATAAAAAGAATGGAAGCAGCTTTTTTTCTATTATCGATATGTGAAATATGGTACTTCAACTCCATAGATTTATGTGCCTTTTTTTTTCGTTTTTCTACGACGATAAACTTTTCGATTTCCTTACTGGCCATCTCTGACTCGCCAGGACTCGCTACTATCGATCTTTATCTTCTACTGATGGGTACTCTAGGGTTTAAAGGGGTTTGTAACCTCGCCTGTTCACCTTTCCTTTCACTTTTTGAATTCATACCATTTCACCTTCATATCCCATGGAGATCACAAATAAAAAGCTCACCACATATCCTTTAAAATCACCATTTCACCTAAAAATAAAATTCAAATGACCTACGGGCTGCTTTTGAGCTAAAGCCCGTGCTGGCATAAAGCCAGCTTAATTCTCAAACAACAACAAACAACAAGAAGCTGATTCGCACGATTATTTGCATATAGTACTATGTATAAAACAGATGATGGTTGAATAAAAGAAGAGTTAAGTCAGAAAATACGTAGGGTACTTAAGATAAGATAAAGCATACAAAAAATCTTTGGCAAAATCAGAAAGGTATTAAGGGCTTCATGAGACAACTCTCCTTAATGGAAAGGAAATGAGGATATTGAATGTGAGAATTATGTGTGAAGATCTGTTGACACGAATAAACGACTGCTTTAGTCGAAAAGATGAATCAGTGTGTTTTGAAAGTCTCGTGCTATTATTTGGTACTGTTGGGAGGAACTGCAAAAGGCCTTAGTTTATAATAGCACAGACGGCATTGAATGAGTATGAGAAAGGAAGGGACTTCACATCCAAGAAGCAAGAGAACGCGTGAAAAATATTTTGTAAGATAATTCATTTTATGTGTATTCTGAAATAATAAAATAGAATTTTCCTTCTCTCGCACTCTTAAAACTCCTCCTTCAGCAGAGTCATCAGTCATTCTAAGGATGTTTATGTTATGCTAATTCAGAATCAACTTGCAAACGTTATTTGAACACAAACATTCAATTCCTTCAAGTGCTACCCCTTTAGCGCTCGCGCGATTTCTTTCCGAATTCCATGCGAAACAAAATGGAATTTCTTTAACATGCAAATGCCAAGAGGATGCCTCATGAATTTTTCCGAGTGGCTCACTCTTAACATGACAAATTGCCTTTTTTATTTATCTTTTCATATTTTGGGATGCTTACTCTAAACCCGCCAGCGCGAGTTGAAATAAATAGTGTTGAACTATATTTATCACTACTGATATTTACCAGTAAGCAGGCATCAAGTAAGTATTAATCTACGTCAGTGTCCAAGTACGCACAGGATATATACTTTTTATTTAAGGCTTGGGAAAAGAGTTTCCTTTGCCAGGAGAACCCTTCGGGTTACATAAAACAGTTGTGTCATTCCTGTTCATCCATTAAATGCCGGGTATAAAAGTTTGCCTGACTACTTGAAAGACGCTTCGTAACCTTACAAAGAAACCTTATTGGCAATAAAAGACTTCCCTTATTAAACAGAGCCATTTCTATTATATTTGGCACCACTCTGCCACGCCTTCATATGAAGACCTCTAATAAAATCGTGTATCTGATCCACGACGACTTCTCATTTGTCAGACGTAACTGCTTTCTTTCCAAAATATCTTATTTTTGACCACTGGAAGATAAGCACACCTTTACAAATTCGAAAACGTTTCAAAGCCTTTTCTATAAATATTCATGTTTCTACAATTAGAACCTACTTGTTAAAGTTTCCATCTTCCACTAAGCTCGCTAAAATGTAATTATATTCTACAACTAAACTTCAAAACTTCTAAAAAGACGAACGAGATTAAAGAAACTCAATATAGACTCAATTATTTTTTCTTTTTTTATGATACAGTTAGAGTCCATAACTTGAAAACAATTGTCATATTCCAGCATTCTTCTGTGAGCACTATTACAGCGATAGTCTCTGTTTAGGACCTGCTTTAAAACAAAGTCATTCTTTTGTGTAACCTTGCTCTGACAGGTTCGCAACGCAATTAGCAAATTTGATTAACACCATAAACCACCATTATTTTACAAAAATATGCCTCTTAAGGGGTTATGCCCCCACTAAGAGAATTTGTTTTGGGTATTTAGGCTCATTCGCGCACGCACAAGTTTAAATACTACAAATAGTTAAATACTTTTCTCGGATTTTTCCATAATTTTTTCCATACTTTTGTCCGAGAGGCTATCTCCTCTGCCAGGCGTATGTCCTTGAAAAGTTTCGTACATATTTTCTACCAACTTTATTTCATCACTCTTCGGTGACATCACGGTGTTTTGTGAACGTGTGGCGGGATGGATCTCGTCCCAAAAACAAGTCATTTCTCTATTTTCCTTGCTCTTATTATTGAGAATCTTACATTTATACCATTAACTGAAGCACTGTCAATATGCCATGGCCAAAAAAAAAAAAAAAAAAAATTAAACCACAGTGAAAAGCTTATTTAGGAGGACAAGCCAAAAAGGAAAAGTTCTTCCAATGGTAATCCAGTAAAAAAAAAAAGAAAAAAAAATCAATCTTCGCCTGCTTGTAAGTCTCTATTCAAGTCAGACAGTCTGAATATGTCTAGTTCTAAATAAGAACAAAATAGCAAAAGATCCGGATTATGATGCCCGAGATGGATCATTACCAAGAGTGTTTTTAAATACGGCCGAAAATTCACCAAACAAAAGTCTGACTACGGGTGGCTTTTTCTAAGTAGTAGTTTACAAACTTTTTTCAATCTGCTAAGTCTCCATTGATTTTGAATCTAGAAACAATCCATTGTGTCATTTTCGTCTGATACGTTCTATTTTTTTTTCTACTTTAGCTTAGTTAAAAGATCTGTTGGCATTGCATTTTTATAATTTTTTAGTATCTTTGTAATATATCTTATATTCTATAAAGTCTGTCTAATCAATTAGAACAAGCACCTACGAACAAAAGTTATTAAACAATTAATCAAATTATTTTAAACCTGAAAGTGTCTAATTTTCAGTGTCACTTCCAAACCTTGGTTTAATTTCTAAATAAAACATCCTTAGCAGTATAAAAATGCATAACTGTCCTCGTTGTTTCCATTTTAATATATTAAAAAGTTTAAGATTATTAGGACGTCAACTACATCAGCGTTTTAAAATAATTTTATTGTATAACAAACATACTGAAATGATTGAATAAGAATTTAATTCAATAAATTTATAGGTGTCCTCAATCAAAATTACTATTTCTAACACCTATCCCTGGTTTACTAAGCATGATATTGCACCTATAGTCTGAAAAATAAAATGTACCATTTTTCCTCTATACAAATAGGGTAATATATACACAAATTATACATATATATACATATATATATATATATATTTATATATGTATATATATATATATATATATATATATATATATATATATATATATTTTTATTTATTTATTTATATATATAATTTATAAATATATAAATTTATTTATATTTATAAATTACGTTATATATATATATATATATATATATATATATATATATAGATATATATATATATATATATATAAAAGGTAATTTATAATTCACAATTTGTAAATGCTAACTTAAAGTAACTTCTACTGCATTACTTACTGACAGTCTACAGTTGTAGCACGAGACAGCTATTCCTTAATATTCAAATGAGTAAATGAATTCACAGTTAACTGGAATTTTTGGGCTGCAAATTTTTCCAGGTGAAATAAGCCAATGTAGGAAGAAAATTTTATAAAAAAAGTAATAAAATTAATTAATGATGAAACTGCTGCATTCATAAAAATAGTTTTCATAAAGAATTATATATATATATATATATATATATATATATATATACATATATATATATATATATATATATATATATATATATATATATATATATATATATATATATATATATATATATATATATATGTGTGTGTGTGTGTGTGTGTGTGTGTGTGTGTGTGTGTGTGTGTGTTTGACGTTTGCCGTCGTCCTAGAAGTCTAATATTTTTCTTGAGAGGGATACGGATTTCTTAAAATCGTCCGATCAATACAGTCTTGGCAGCGAGGGCTCTTTTCCCGGAACCAACCAATACAAACACCTAAAAATGCCAACAAGTTTTGCACTGCTCAAGAAAAGGGGTCGGGCGGTCAAGCAAAACATGATTCGGAGACTCGTACCAAGAGAGCGGAATCTTTCAAGAATAACCACTTGACTTGAAACTGTCCATTCTACAGTTCATTAGTGAAGTTGCTACAATACTTGCAATCGCCTACCACCACTGTTTGATTACTTTTTTATTTGTTTTTTCATGATGTCTGGATGTGTGGCTATCACAAAACACACACACACACACACACACACACACACACACACACACATATATATATATATATATTATATATATATATATATATATATATCTGGATGAGAATGTGATGTGCGCTGAGTTCGCCCTTACTCCCTGATTATTATATCTATATATATATACATACTATATTATATATATATATATATATATATATATATATATATATATGTATATATATATATATGTATATATATATATATACACACATATATATATATATATATATATATATATATATATATATATATAGATATATATAATCAGGGAGTAAGGGCGAACTCAGCGCACATCACATTCTCATCCAGATCAAGGGCAGGAATTCAGATGCAGAAGACACAGTATCCATTTATTCCAAGCTTTCGTGATTCATAATCACATCATCAGGGATATCTACAACAATAAAATGCAATATATCAATATAAAATTAAAATAGCTATATACAAGACTTTAATTTTAAAAGCGGACGAAGGAAACTGATAAAAACGAAATAAAAAATAAAATTGTTAAGAGCAGAAAACATACGTGAACAAAGACGCACTTGGAAACAAAATAGTAAAATTCAGAACACATACTTAAATACAGACACACTTAAAAAAAAATTACTAATAATAAATGAATAAAACACTGAAGGTTAACCTACCATTACAGAGGATAAAGACGCACTAAGAACAAAACATACAAACATTTTTTGAGAGAGGCAAAGAGTTAAGAAAGATACAAGGAAACAGCGGTTGTTTGGCAGTTCAGAGAAGGAACTCGTTGTTTAATATTTAATGTTTCAAGGATAAGTAGTTCTTGTGGGTTGTTTGTATAACCAATGATCTTAAAATCTTCATAGATGATTTCGGTTTTGCATTTAATTGTATGGCTACATATATTAGAGGATTCTGGATTTGTCAATCGACATGCGGTTCTATAACTTATTCCTCTATGGGAATCGACCCTCACCCTGAGAAGCCGCCTGGTGGATCCAATATATTTTCCCAAATTACATTTAGGACAGTTGTACTCGTAGACAACACCAGACGACATCAAAGGCGGTAGCCGATCCTTGAATCTGAAGAGAGAGCCAATATTTTTAGGGTTCTTGGGTATTAATTTTAGATTGATGGCCCCAATGTATTTTTGGACGGTTTTCAAGAAATTCCTTCGAAATTTATCTTCATATAAGAAAGGAAATGTTGCATAGAATGGGAGTTTAGGAACGTCAAAACACTTTGGCCTATTGGAGAATTTTCTATTTAGAAGTTTTTTGAGAATCGTGTGAAAAACATGGGTAGGGAAACAATTATTGGTAAAGTATTGTTGTAAGAAGACAATTTCTTGGTGAAAGAGGTTCCAGTCCGATGTTAAAGATAATGCACGATGTATAAGAGTGTAGATAGAGTTCAGTTTAAAATTGATAAAACAAAAGCTATAAAAATTAGACCCCAGACCAGTAAAAGTTACTTTCTGAATATAGATGTATTAAACTTGTCATTACCTTTGGTTACGAGTATATCTAAAAATGCTAGCTTGGATTCGTGTTCTTTTTCTATTGTGAAAGTGATGTTGTGATGATAGGAATTACAAAATTCTAAGAAGCGTTCAGCATCGTGGTCTTGTTTAAACAGAATAAAAGTGTCATCAACATATCTAGCATAGAATAGGGGGCGATAGGCTAAGGGGCACTCATCGAGTATTCGCTCCTCCAGGGAGCACATGAAGATGTTGGCGAACGTAGGTCCGAGAGGAGAACCCATGGCCATGCCCTCTATTTGTCTGAAAAGCACACCATTAAAAATAAAAGCCGTGTCCAGCACGGCCAGTTCTAAAAACATCTTAAAAAGGGAGCGGCTGAAACTATGATACAATGAATCGGAGGTGGGAAAAAGTTTGTCCAAAATTATATCTATCGTTTCTCTAACCGGTATATTAGTGAATAACGACTCCACATCGAAGCTTGCCATGAAAAGGTCCGAATCTTGTGGAAGAATGCGTTGTTTAAATTGTTCAGAGTTAGATACAGTATACTTATTAGTGGTCAGGGGCTCCAATAGGGGGAACAAGAAATTTAGCCAATTTGCAATTTGGAGTTCTAAAGGAGGCCAAGATAGGGCGAAGGGGGACGTAGGGTTTGTGGACTTTGGGTAGACCGTACAAAATTCCAAAAGAGGAACCTGTAACAAAAAGATCATGGTATGTGTTCTCGTTAATGATGTTCTCATTCTTAAGGCTACGGAGAAATCTATTGATCTTGTCTTCTATTCTAAAGATGATTTGATAATTAGGGAGACCAATTTCTTCAAATTTAGTAGGGTCATTTAAGATCTGGGTCATTTTGTTGACGTATTCTGATTTGTCTAAGATGACAGTTCCCCTCCCCTTATCAGGCTTCGTAATAATCAAATCATCACTCTTGGACAGAGTTTTGAGGGTTTCATAATCATTCTTATCAAAAAAGGGGCCCAATGTGTTTTTAGTTTAGAAAAAGCGTTACGTGATAGAACCATCAATTCATTTTGTAAACGGCTGAGATCAGTACACAAATTCAAATTTTTTAGGCGGTGGAATAATGTTTCATGGGGCAAGTAGAACTGGCAGAACGTAGGTTTGTAATTAGGCAGACAAAATTCTAAAACGAAAGACAAAAGGAATTCCTCACGTTTAGATAAAAAATACTTAGAAAAATTATAAACAGTTTTGTTGTAGCCATGAAATCTAGGTAAGTTAATTCCAAGATTAGACAGCTTTTGTAATATTAAAAACAACAAATAACTACTGACTTAACCCAAGCAAAAATATTAATATTTAGTATTTTTTGGATGTCTTAAGTTATTTGTTGTTTTTAATATTACAAAAGCAACAACATACAAACTGCTACTCAATCCTTGAGGCAAAATTTCAACATTAATCATTTATTGCCAACACAAATAATGTACCACCACGCTTTCCTGTAGAAGACCCACGTCTAATCTCTAAATTTTGAAGATGGTTTTATCTAATCTTTATGTGAAAGCACTCAACCACTCCTCTAAGAAGATATCTTTACCACTAATTTTGACCCACGAGATATCCCCTTCTTCCACTCTACTATAAGGTAAGTAACAGATTCTGTCTTTTTCAAAATGCACAGGCCTAACACCATAATTGGACACCTCAACTAATACCTGTTCAGGACCTCTATGGCAGTAGTCCAACAGTTATAAGTTTCTTTCCTTCTCTCTTCTCGGAAAGAACAGAAGAAACACCTCTGAACTACAGAGATTTTGTCAAAAAACAATGACACTATGCCTCAAAATATCAAGAGTAATAACTTATCCCAGGAGTCGAACAGGCAGGGCAATAATTCAAAATGTCTCAATATGCCATGAAGAACAAATAGGTGAAAAATACATATCAATTCCAATTCTACTGGAAGGACGTGTCACAGGGATAAAAACAACTCACAGAACCAACAGATACAGAAGTAAATGATAAGCTACAAAAGCAAGACATGTCAGAGGAATCAAGGTCGTCATTAAACTCCTGCTCCTCCTCCAACTCCAGCAGACAAGGATCCTCTTATCAAGCTCACAACAAAACTTATTTTCCATTCAGACAAACCACAACAATAGTACATAAGAAAGGAACTGCATAGCGATCTGCAGAGATGCTCAACAGTGGAGGGATAAAATGGGAAGATTATACCAAATATAAAAGGAAAACCCACCATCAGCAAAAATAAAGGCCCTTACCATGCAAAAACTAGGATTCTATACTCTTGGATTGGACAATGCCCCGGAACCCCTAGAGCCATCAATTACCATCTACAGAAGGCAAAGAGTGACTTAGACGGATATATCAGTGGGACATCTGAGTGTTACTAGTCGCCTGTTACGATAAGACATTGTAAACCAAATACGAATTTGTAGGAGTCCAAGAAGTGTGGTTTACCAAGTAGAAGCTGACGTGATGACACAAGAAATACGAGACAAGCTACATTTGGGACAGCAACACCGCATCACTGACAATTTTGGGTGCAGTGATGGTAAAGAAGACGAAGGAATCAGAAATGATGGATGTAATCAGATCCTGGTCAACCATTCCAGGAACGTGTACCTACAGGGCAAACTTATGAACAGTGGCAACAGTACATGAAAAATTATAAGACCAAATCCAAAAATGAAGCAGAGAAAGTAAAGAAAATTATAACGCAGAAGCGGGAAAAGACAGAAAACCTTTTTGGTCAGGACACAATTGTCATCCATAAAAGCCAAACTGTCAACTCTATTCACAGACTTAACCTAACCTATGAGTACAAGCACATCATCTTCACAACAAACTCCATATCTAACACAAGAAAGCTCGATACAATTCTACTTGATATTGATAAAGTTTCCCAGACACTAAAGAAGCTGAAGAAAGTTGCAAACCTTTGCATAATAAACAAATACTCTTTCAAGATCTCTGTTGTATGGATAGCCAAACAATCATTATAGGTGGAAATGAAGTACAAATCTTAAATAAATATATGACTGATTACAAAAGCACGATCATTCAAATTATGCTATCAAACTTAAACCTAGACAAAATACAAAAAATAAGCAACGGTGACAGATTACTACTTTCCCATCTACCAGTTATTACATGTGCATTATGCATAGTACCTCTCATTGCACCACTGGGTATTTGATACCAATAAACTAAGCTTTGGAAGTGAAATATTTGAAAAAGAGAAAAAGATGACCAGCACATGAAAATGTCAAAAAGACTCCATGGTTCTTAACTTATAACCCAGACTCAGCAAAATGTTAGATCATAAAAAAAATGCAACATCTCCATAGGACCACAATGCAGTAATGCCACTCGCTTCCAATTAGTCCCGAAACCAAAAAGAACCACAGAACCCCTTCTCATGGCTCGTAAAAACTCCAGGAATTCAACCTTCAGACAATAGCTGTATATTTGATCGAATTTTAATACTTACATAAAATAAATGACATCATCATATGCCAACAAATTATTCTGAAGCACCTAAGGATTAAAAAAGGAGGCTTCCTGCAGAAAATAGCTCATTCAGCACGAGTCACTCACAGAGGAAGCAGACCTAGCAGTTGTCAGTACTGGAGGGTACCCAGATGCAACAGATAACATAGGTATGAAAATTTCCCCTAAATATTATGATAACTTCCATTTGCATTTAAAAAGGTTTCCTTATCATAAGCATAAACATCACAGAACATGATGTAAACACTAAAATCTAAGGTGCTTCCATGAATAATCCAACTTTACATTTCATTCCAAACTGGAGAACGCAATTTAAACCTGAACATAAAACTTAACGCTAAAAAGTATACAAAATTATCTGATCTTAGATCTGTTCATTTAATTTTATGCAAATAACAAATATTTCATAAACAGTTACAGAACTTTTATTTTAAAAATTTTTACCAAGCAATTATAGATGATTGCAGAAATGATTCCCAAGGGGGATGACACGCAGAAACACAAGCAGATGCACCTCAACTATTAATTAACAGACTGTTTTTTTTCCTTTTATTATTACAGTATGTCACTGATTTATATTTTGATTACAAGAAACAGAAAATCCATTAATTTTAGAAAAGGATATTGATGCTGTATCCTACAATACATTCATGAGATACTAAAAACCTTATTAAAAACAGAAATATATTTTCTAGGGAATTACCAGGTGATAGAACTGATAATCCTAACAAAGAAGATATACACAATACATTAAAGAAAGGTAAAAAAAAAAATAAAAGTAATTATACCAACAAGGGACGACCGTATGTTCTGATGGTGTAGGCAATAATACATGGAAAGAAACTAACTTTAATAAAATGCAAATGAAATAAACGCACAGAAGTATATCCTCACCAAAACACCCCTACAAAAATAATATGGCAACACAAACAATAAGGACAAGATGTGACAAGATATTGAAAAATAAAATGTGGTCTATGCACATAGACAATCTATCAGACAGTCTAGGCCAGTGGTTCCCAACCTGGGGACCATGGCAAGAATTTAGGGGGGGCCATAGTGGGCTGTTGCAAATTATACATTTCAAAATAATGTTAGGAATCTGAATAAAAATAAAACTTGCATCAATGTCCTGGCAAAGAAAATTTTCTTGTCAGTGACACAACCTCGGATTCGTCATCTGACTGAAAAGAAACAATATCAGCCTTCCCACTGATGTGTGATAAAACCTGCAGAGGTTACTTGAATTTTTTCCCAACCAAATTCAAATTTGCTATTGTCTGCTAGTCTTTTGTAGTCTATTGATGTAAGTCAAGCATGTCACAGAAATCTATCAAATATAAGATAATTATGACTGTAAACTTCGTAATAAAGCAAGGGTGTTCTCTTCATCAACATTTTATTCATTTATTTTCATTTTATTTATCTTTTTTTTTACCTCTCTTGGCGGGGTGGGGTTTGGGAGAAAAATAGGGGGGAATGGAGTGAAAAGGGTAGAGAACCACTGGTCTAGGCCGAATCTTGATTCGCGCACTTCACCAGTACCGACTCTTTCAGGGGAGAGAAACGGGCCCTGCCTGACAACACATGGTCAACAATGAAACTGGAAAGGAAGTACAACAAATCCATTCTCCTGCTCCAGTTTTGCAACAACCACAGACAAAAAAATAAAAAAAATGCAACAAATTGATAATGAAAAGCAAGTGGGCAAACGAAATGTTCAACACTGTCAGGCATAAAAGGAGCTCGCATTCATAAACTTTTTGAACTCAAGGATCCAAATGCGATAGCAAGAATACAATAATTCTCTTCCTAAACCAACAGGACCATAAACAGTAACACCAACAAAACTAAAATTTCCCTTCAGTTCCATGACACTTTGCAAAAGACGGGGAAAGCAAACAAAAAAATCACCATCTTAAACTTTACTTTAAAAAACATGAGCCAAATGTACTAAATTCAAATCCAAAGACCATCAGCAGCAAAAGCAGACTTAATGATATAAGCAACAACAAAACAATAAATTTTCCAAGAAGACAACACCTATTGCCTAAGAAACATTCCCCGCTGCTTATCTACTACAAGTTAAGTTCTTTTTGTATTCTGAGATGGAAGTGGCACAGTGAAGACTGAACACCAGCATGATGGCAGACATAACTACGTTTCTTGGCCAACCTTCAAAATGCTACATATGAAATTATCAATGTACGCAAACTTATGACACCTTCACAACTAGAAAAAGTGACGAACCAAAGAATTCCAAACACTCTTCAAACTGTATGGTCCGGAGTACAAACAACAACAGAGATTTAAGATATTTGGCTTAAGTTCATATAGAAGAATAAATATAAATCTGGAAAGAATTAAAGCAATCCATGGAGATAACAAACCTTTACATAAAAAGAAATGGCTGTTGTGAAATATATCACGGGCACAAACAAAATGTGACATTCTCAGTTTGCTTTCTTTGTAGCATTACTCATAATTCACACCCTTCTGAGCCTGGCAAAACTGTAATATCCTAGTTAAGATCCCCAAAACAAATTTAAGTTTAAGATGGTCGTGAAAAGTAATAATTTCCATCTGCGTGCGGTCACACGATTGCCTTTCTGTATCAATGCCAAGTACAGACATGCTATAAATTTGGAATTGTTGGTCATATGGCTGTGAATTGTGAGACGGACAGGAAGGGCAGACAGAACTTTTTTGACAATACCGATTTCCCGTGTTCATCTACTGAGAGACCAGTATCGAAGGAAGGAGTGGAGAAAAGTGACATGAATAGTGGAGAAATTGCCGGAGAAAGTAACCTTAGGAGCAGTCAAACCTGGTAATCGAAGGAAATACGATAAACAATGGTGAGAGCAAGAACTGTCTCCGATATGGAGTTAGAAAACTTAAGTAGTGTGGAAACAGTCGTTGAAAAAAGCAGCTACCAGGTAGAGCATGTACAGGCTACTGTGTTTTCGGATTATAATGACATTGAACATTCTGTAGAAATTCATGAAATTTTAGAAGGGTCGTTGGAAGAAACAGAAGAGGGCTCTCGAATAAAGGAAACTTTTCTTTTCTGCAAATAATAAAGGCGACAGTGGAAAGGATGCGCAAGAATGTGAAGGCTTACAGGAAATGGTGGTGTGTATATTGTATGATGGTTGTATGATTCCTATCGTTAACATTTATGTCCCTGCAGGAACGAACAAGGTAGAAAAGAGGGATGTTTTTTTCCAAAATGAAGACACAACTCAAACTCGCTGCTCATGGGGGGAGATTTTTTTAAATTGTGTGACAACCATAAGAGATTGTAGTAGTGCAAACAACAATTTGGTATCAAAGGCTTTAACTACTCTCATTAAACAATTAATGTTGAAAGATGATTATCAATTCTCAGCCGGAATTCCAGAATATACTTATGTTAAAGATGGATATGGTTCCCGACTTGAAAGAATCTATAAAGTAGGTCTTTTCAAAGACATTGTGGATTCTCAAACTATACCGTTAAGATTCTCTGACCACAACATGGTGGTTTTAACACTAAAGGTAAATCAAAGTAAAATAGGTAAAGGGATTTGGAAATTAAATGTGCAATTGTTAGAAACCGAAAACATTGTTGAGATGTTTAAGAAATTTTGGGAGGATTTGAAATTATCCAAACTTCGCTTCGCTAATATACAATTCTGGTGGGACTGGGCAAAATGGAAGGTGAACGGTTTTTTGTTACATTGGGTAAAAAATTATCATATGAGAAATATGGCTTGTTCAAATTACTGCAGGTCCGTTTGAGGCGGTTGTGTAACATCCATTATCGCACTGGTACCAAATACGAATGTATACAATTGATAAAGCAGAGGAATAGTAGGGTTCAGGATGAGATTTTGGAGGAAATAAAAGTAAGGGCGAGAGTTGACGATTTTGTTAAAGGTGAGAAAGCGTCTGCAAGCTTGTTAGGTAGGGAGAAGTATGGAAGTAGTGATCATAGCATTTCCAAAATAGTTTCGAAAATACAGACGGAATCTTAACTTGTTTCAAAAAACATTTTGAAGAATTGTTTACCTCTGTATAGGGTGACAAATCTATGGTGGATTATTTTTTGAATTTCTGTCAGCCGATTGTTGATCCTTCGAAGATGGAACAATTCATTGGTGTTGTCAAAGGTGTGATATGTGGCGCATACTGTTCCACCTATAAAGAAGTATGTTTCAGAAATATATTCATGTATATTTAATTATGTTTGGAAAGGTATGTATCGCCCAATTTGAAGAGAAACACTATGTTTAAGTAAATTTGAAGGTGGTTTGGGAATTATTGATACTTATCCTAAATCTCTGTCGATTTTCATTTGTACGGCATTACGAGCGGTTAAAAATAATATAGGCCCAAGTGTATATTATTGCAAAATGAGGATAAACTCCTTGTTCGAGACGCCCACTCTATGAGAATATGCGTACAGTTCTCCGTGGTTTTTCTCGATTGCCATTTCGATGTTTCGGATAGTATCTAAGAATAAGAGCTTTCCTGTACTAATTAACAGGGACATTTAATCGTACTTAAAAAACCTAGCGCTGCACCTGAGGAGCAGTACCCTCTTTATAGCTGGAAAGTGATATGGAGAAGAGTTAACAGTGTATTTATTGGAAATGTTGAGAGAGAATTTCTGTATAAATATGTACATGGCGTTATTGCCACTAACCAACGATTAAGTACTTTAAAACTTAAGGATCATGACTGGTGTGATAAGTGTGGAGAAACAGAATATATCTTACACATGTTTTACTTTTGCATTTAGTTAAGACCTATTTTGTGATATTGCCAAAACGTGTTGCATGACTCTAACCTAATGTTGTATTTTCCGATTAAGACCACGGAAGGGGACTAACAGTATGCTGGTGTTAGTTACGGGTATCTTTAAGCAGTTTGGGTCAGCAGAACAAAAAAATTGGAATCGGAGAGAATTGTTATTATTCGTCAAAAGTAAATTCTGCTTTGACCGTTGGTTATTAAAAACGGTGTACAAAGGAAGTTCGTCAAAAGATTTCACGAAACAGTATTTGGAGTATGAGTTTTAAAATTGCTTACCTTTTAGTTAAATGTCTGTTGAATATTTGTATTGTAATGGCAAAAAAATACCGATATTGTAAATTTATTGTAAAATTAAGTTTCTGTAGCTAAGGTATCTGATGTGTGAAGATATTTAACAGTTAATTATCTGGACAATGTTACTTTTGCAAAGCGAATCTGGGTTTGAACAAATAATTTGTGACTTTGTAGCTGAATTAATATTAAAATTTAATTGTACTTTGCCAAAATGTAAGTAATGCTGCATGTTGTAATCATTTTCGCATAATAGAGAAAAAAAATCAACAATTTCATAAAACCTTAAGTTACTATGGTAAAAAAGTAGGACTTCAGTTTTGTCTTACCAAAACCTAACTAATAATACTGACTGCTATGGCTCATGTATTTGAATACAACTAAAGGATTCCCATCTAACAGTATTAAAGCTGCAGGACATGAGTGTAGGAAACATGACCTTTATGGCTCGTTACTGTTTCGATACCGGCGGTTGTTATATCACAGAACAATTCCACTCAGCGTCAAATCTTCGATAGCTTGAACAATGGTCGTTGCGTTTTGCCTTTCAATTTTGGAAAAATACTGAGTATTGGGACTACATTTTCCAGTACAAGGGCAAAAAGGACCAGGCTAAGCCACTGACAAATATAGATAAATGGATGGGGTAAAATGATCCTTATGTTAACGAGCACCTAAGGCAGGAAACATTCTTTCCTATATTTCTAAGCCAGTGTCAAAATATAGACACCAGTTCAGTTTATGCTGTTACACTTACTATAGTAGATTCACATCAACCGTGCATTTGATGTCTAGGCCAGTCCATGCGACGCTCCTGATTGGCTGTTGATAAGCCAATGACAGTGCTGGAAACTCTCAGTCTCTCTCTTGGGTAGGATCTATGTTCCACCTCTCCTGAGGGGTACGCCTTTCAAAAGTATCCCTCAGGAGATATGGAATATACATCCTGCTTATGTGAACTCTCGAGAGGAACTGAGAGTTTCCAGCCCCGTGATTGGCTTATCAACAGCCAATCAGGAGCGTCGTAAGGGACTGTCCTAGATATCAAATGCACGGTTGATGTGAATTTACTATAGTGGAAGCTACTACTTCAACAAAATACCTAAGGAACTAAAACGTTGCGGAGCCATACTAAAACTCATTTATCCCTCTCATTAGCCTAATGACAACTTCTACTTAAACCCTGCAGCCGCTGACTAATATATCGAAGCGAAAAATATCGTTTAATCATTTAGTTTAATAATATCTTAGATCTCAGATCTTATAACCTGGGAAAAAAACCTCGGCAATTCCAAATAAGCCAAAGGGGCCTTCAAGGATCATCTCTCTCTCACTCTTCTCGGACTGCCTTCATTTAAACATCGTATTGCTGATGCATCAGTGCACCCCTTCCTTCCATCTGCTTATTCACTCAAAGAGACTAAAGACGCTCCTAAGACCCTACAAAGGTGGCTTCCAGTCCACCATTCAGGGTTCCCTCTTTCTTTATTTCAACTCTGCTGTCGTAGGAGGTTCTTTTCGAAATACGGATTACGTAAGTTACTTGAGAGAGAGAGAGAGAGAGAGAGAGAGAGAGAGAGAGAGAGAGAGACTTATGTGTTGTAAATAACCAAAATATCGCAAATTTTAATCGTGCTTTGCTCCATCTTGAAGATTCCAAGTAAAATTCCTTTGAGAACGCGAAGGACTACAAGAAAAATAGATGTATTATACGCCGTGGCTGCATAGATAGTATATGTACGAGCCAGAGAGAGAGAGAGAGAGAGAGAGAGAGAGAGAGAGAGAGAGAGAGAGAGAGAGAGTCACCATGCCCATAAAAACCATTATAAATATGTATATATTATAAATATGTACATGTGTGGGCGAAAGGAGCAAAAAATAAATTATACAAATAATATTCCAGACTCCTTTCGAAACCTAAAATAAAACCAGCATGCAATTTACATAGAACCGCACATAAATTCCTTAAGATTTACAAGGTACTAGAATGGCGTCAAGATGTGAATGTTAAATTCACTCTCCTCTTCTCGAGCTAATTTACAACGTATCTCGCAGTTCTTTTAATAATAAACAATGTAGTACCTATACATTTCTTTAACTCACGTGATATTAAAATAGAGCAATAACTATAATAATCGCGTGGTATCGATGATCTAACACATAAATAATTTAGGTTTCAATGCAAGAAAACCTTTGCCGAAGAAAATTCAAATTCCTTATAATAAAAGAAACCGTAACGACGGAAGAGAGGGGCGTAACCCATGTGGAGCCGAAAAATAGGAAAACATCATGCAAAAAAACACCCCAAAAAATATCTCCTTAGACTAAACGCCAAACCCTAAGCAAATGTCTACAACGTGTTCCGTTCAAGTTTAAAGTGTCCACGGAAACGTTAATTATTAAAGAACATTTCTGTAATCAGCTACGTGGTTTCCAATGACCTTAGAAAAAGTCCAAAATCATAAACTCAAGAATACAAGCGAATCATTAAATATCAACTTGACTATTATTTGTCAGTTCTGCAGGACTATGGACTATTAAAGAATGCTTCCAAAACCTTAAAAAGAAAAAAATCATATATAAAACGAGAAAACAAATAAGTAAGAAAATCTTTCTGAACATCATCTTATAAAACAGCAGTGGAAGTCTGAACGCCTAATAAAGACACATGGTGTCGAGAATAAAGCCCCAAAATCCTGGCCCGCCGTTGGTTAATCTGTCTAAAGGCTGTTCAGACACAATTTATAACCTTGAGGGAATACAGACTGAAAGGCAGTTCCTAAGGAAAAACATATGAACTTGGCCTCGCTTCCAAATTCCAGGAAAAAAGATAAAGAGACAAAGTTTGAAAGCCGCCAGATGCGCGATAAAGCCAATAAATATCCGAATCGATTAGAGAGTCAAACATGAACCCGCTTGTGTTATTGGGCGGAGACCGGGCCTATAACACGCCCTGAATCCTACGATGTCCAATAATAATTGCCTTGTCTCCAATTGTCCCCCTCATGTCCAATGGACATATTCTATTACGGGAATACGAATATTGGGTTTCTACACATTTGCGTCTGTGCATCTATATTAAGAATATTGGGTTTCGCGAATGCAGCGACTTCCATTATTTGTGCGTTTTTAGGACACTATACGTATACCATTATTACCCTATTCGTTGTTGCTTTTCTTTCTAAATAGATCTGATTTTAATTAGGATACAAGATATGTTATACAAGTGTTAACAGTGAGTATTTTCATGTAATGAATTCTTTACAAACTGATTCTTCAATGCTCAATGTAACCGGCAATACAAAAATATAAACTACTACTATTATCATCATTGTCATATGACTAAAATAGAGTTTTCCTAAAGCACAATTTATTTAATTTACCTTTTGAAATATAAAAGGCCAGTTTACCCATTATAATTTTTCTGAAACAAAATCCTCCAGTTTTTAAGTCTCCAAATAAAATATTGAGCACCACATAGCTTGCATGAGCAACTCGTATCTAGTTCACATCCAGTGTATGCAGCTCAGACGTGTCTTCTTTGAAACCAAGTAAATCAAGAGCACGTACACATAAACACACTCGGCGTAACTAAAAACAAAGAATTTACCCTTAAAATATACAGCTTCCATTCTTCTGCATTTCCCTCACGGTAAATATGGCGACCGAGCCCTGTATCCCAAAAAGGGCCAATGTCACAAAAGTGACCCGAATGGCGCCCTGCATATTGAACAGATTAACTTGGCAAGCTCGATGGCATGTGTCAGCTCTGCTTTCGTCGACCGATTCCCCAATGTGGAGGCATTTTTGACCTGGCTTTGTTGAAAAACAATTGCTGAAAGAGAACGCTCCGGTGCGTGCTTCCTCGTACATACACCAAAGTCTGACAGATTTGCAAGAAAGGCGAACATATAAAAAGCTTGACGGACTTGAAAGAAAGGCGAACTTATAGACTAATGAAATATAGCAAAGAAAAAGCCCAACTACATTCGAATTATTAGTTCCTCGCTGAACGAGCGGTTTTCGCGCTCGGCTGCCAATCCAGTGGGCCGAAGTTCGATTCCCGGCTCTGCCAACGTGGAATCAGAGAAATTTATTTCTGGTGATAGAAATTCATTTCTCGATATAGTGTGGTTCGGATCCCACAATAAGCTGCAAGTCAAGTTGCTAGCAAGGTATATTGAATGGTCAGGTAGAGTCATCTGTGGGGGGTTGCGGCTTATCCCACCCAAAGAGCCGCGTCACCTGGAGGCCAGGTCAGGGCGAGAAGTCACTCAGCTACCGTTTCATTCAAATGTAGGTCACTTCAGTCATCTCTGCAGTGATTTAGTTTTACATTCTTCGAATATAACCTAGTTTTGATTTTTTTGTAATCTAAATTATTATTTAAATAACGCCAAACAACTGCCCCGTGTTTGGTTGTTATTCAAATAGTAGAAAAAAGGAGGTATCCTTTTTCCGATTCCCTCGTGATGAGGAAACAAGACGGAAATGGGTTCATCGTTGTAAGAGAAAGGACAATTTTAACCCTACTACTCATCGCATAGGCAGTCAACATTTTGAAGAAAATGCATATAAAAGAGACCTGCAGCAGGAACTTCTTGGAATGAAAGAATATAGTCGTTTATGTGTAATTTCATTTGATGAGTGTAGTGTTTCTCAAATCTGGTGTTATGACCAAGGATCAAAGACTTTTTATGATCCTAAATCTCGTGTACGCTGCATTATGATCAGAGGAATAACAGAATCTTGGAAAAAACTAATATATTATAATTTTGATGCCAAGGTAATTACAAAAGTGGAGTCTGTCGGTTTTCCTGTTGTGGCTATGGTGTGTGACATGGGTCCTACTAACTTCATTTTATTGAACAATCTCAATATAGGAACAGAAAATCCTTCATTTGAGAACCCCTCTGCACCAGATAGAGAAATTCATGTCTTTGCCGATGCTCCTCATTTAATCAAGTTAGTGAGAAGCAATTCTCTTGATTCAGGTTTTGAATTGCAAAATAGAAATTTTGTTCTAAGTGGATGTGTTAGGGGAATTGTCAACAGAAATAAAAGCGACTTGAAACCCACATATCGTTTAGCAGAGAAACACATACATGTAACAGGTACGCAGCGTACCTGTTACATGTATGTAACAGCAAAGCAGTGCAGCTTCTTTCGGAAACAACATCTAAAGCTTTAGATTTTTATGGAAGTCAGGGACTTTTGAAGAGCATGTCCTGGGAAAGTACAAGGGACTTTATAAAGCATGCCGACTCCTGGTTTGATGTGTTCAATTCAAGGGTACCTTATGACACAAAAGAATCTAGACATGTTTATGGGATGGAACTGACGGAACAGAATAAAATCCTTGACAATATGAAGTGTACTGCTGAAACAATGCGAGTTTGCAAAAGTAATAAGATCTATAAGTTCCAAAAGGGACTTATTGTGTCATGTAAATCCTTGCCAAGGTTGCATATGTTGAAAAGTAAATATGATGTATCATTTATAATTACCTCCAGACTTAACCAAGATGAACTGGAAAACATGTTTGGCTGTCTCAAACAAATGGGTGCAACTTATGATCATCCTACGCCAGTTGAAGTCAAACACAGAATAAGGTCTTATTTACTTGGTAAAATAAACTCTATAACTGGAAAAAATTGTAACTCAATGAAGGAGTGTGATTCTTCAAACATGCCGGATGGAATGTTCAGTCAAGAGAAAAGTTGTGAAAATAATGATTCAAATGAAACTGATCTTGAAAGAGAGCTTATGATTTCTGCAATGGTGTTTGCCTACCGAAGATGAGAAGATGCCAGAAGAAGATTCAGAAAACTTTGAAAATGAATTTCACGAAAGAACTTTAGAGAATGTTGCAGACGAAGAGGGTCTCCGATATGTTGGAGGTTATGTAGCATCTAAATTTCCAGATTATCAATTCTTAGGATGTAAACTTAAAAAAGTGAAAGGTACCTGGATTAGTGCAGTAGAGCGACATGATGATAAATTAACGGAACCAAGTGCTGAGTTTTTTGAAAAATTAAAGGTAATGGAAAAAATGTTTCAAACATAAAATGGAGAAAATATACTGAGACCAGGCAATGGAATATATTATACGACTTGGCACGCCAATTTGAAAATTGTGTATCCTTGCCTTTTAAAGTAATATTGTTTTTTGTCAGATGTCGGATGTTTTTTAGGATGAAAGTTCTGAATGCCCAAATTTTATCAAGTAGGCAAAAAAAGAAAAAGATGCATAAATTAACTAAATAATGCCATGAAAATTCAAAAAGGTTTTTTTTCACTTTTACTAAGTATTTTTCATTACTATTATGAAGCCAGATACTGTTATGTGTTATCTATGTCTATTTATGTTATTTTATTAAATAATGTATTGTAAAATTGTAAATAAGCCTTTGTAAATAAATGCCAGGTCAAATGCTAATTGAATATTTATTTAAGTCCTATCAAGCATATTAATTTAAGGTTTCTATTATATATTAGAGAGCCAAACATTATCAATCCACGATTTTGTATGTGTAGTACAGTTACCTGTATGAATTCAAAAGAACACCAAACGTATACAAGATAACAGAGTGAAAAGGACATCTGACACTTACAGGCCTAATAACCTTCGACCCAAGGTACTCAAGTTGTTCCCAAGGTAGTAATTGCCTTGACCGCCCACACCTTGTCCTCCAGTCCTTCGGGCCAGCCCTAGGAGAGCTGTTGATCAGCTCAGTGGTCTGGTAAAACTAAGATATACTTAACTTATCATTCGAATTATTAGCCTATATTTGCAGTTAATGATCAGAAATAATATTTAATTAAAGAAGAAATAGGAAGTTAAATCATTTTCATTGATATTTACTTATGAAGGAAGGCACGTCAACTGCCCAGTGGCTTGGGTATCCCATAAGACAGAAGTCAAAATGACACGAACCAAAGGTGAATAAATACTACAAGACAACCCTACCGTTGCCAAAAGAGGACTCCCTTTACCAGGATGGAAACTAAAGTATTTCGAGAAAGCTGAAACTTCTTTCTTTCCCTCAGAACCAGCTCTTCAGATCGTTAGGCTCTACTCAAAGTTCCAGTCCTCCTTTCAATCATCCTCCTTCTGAAAGTCATTTCTGTTATTTTCAGTTTCCCTCACCAAACAAATACCAATGCTTTATACGGTATTTAACGTACGATTAAATGGTTTCAACACTGTTAATCTGCATATACAGTATTTGGATGATGGAAGCTAGCAGTTGGAAAAGTATGCCCTAGATTCCACTCTCAAGAATATAAAAAAAAAAATCAAATAAAAAATAAAAAGTTCAACAGTAGAAGCAAAGACTGCCCATGAAGGAAGAATGAGACTTAGAGGCTTGTAGTTACGACACACAAAGTAACGACGATTTAACAGAAAAATTCCCACCGATATGGCCAAGACGAAAGTGAAACATTTTGCTTTCAAAGATAATTCACCTAAAGCTCAGAAAGGCTTGTGCAACGCTGACCATTCTGATGGACAACAAAAAGTTCAGACACCCAAAGTCTGTACGTTCAAGGATCACTGGTTAGGGCGCGCTATCATTGTCAATAAAAAGAAACTCTGACTTTTGCATTTCTTTCTGATTATTTTGGGCACAGCTACGATTTCATAACTGTAGGTCCTATAGCATACACTCACAAATTTGTAGTTAGTTTTTTCAAAATCTGCCGCGGGTCACTCGCTCCATCCATCACAAAGGATTTCTTGACTTGTAAAGACACTGAAAATATGTAATTACACCACTTTTTTTTTATTACAACGGAAAATATGATTCTAAGATTTCATATTACCTTCGTGATTTAAATTTTCATTATCCACTCCATTATTGCTATCGATTTCAATTTTATTCCCCTAAGTAATCAATAAGACTCATTTCAAATGAAAGTCAAAGTTAGACTCCAGGATTAATTCCAAAGCAACTTGAACTAGCGAACTGATGTCGCCCCCATTAATTTCACCTTCACTTTTGTCTCCGAAACAACACCTTACAATTCCAAACGTGACACCTGACCACGAGATTCTCTTTTGAAAGGACCCATTTTTCTCTCAACTGGTGACGAGTCACCGTCTAAAACACTTTCTCTGCCTTTCCTTTCACCTGTCTTCGACAAACGCCAGTTACTCATTCTGTCAAACAGCATTGTGCCGTGGACACGAGGCTCACGAAAAATAAATGGCTCGTCTCTCTCTCTCTCTCTCTCTCTCTCTCTCTCTCTCTCTCTCTCTCTCCTTCTCAAACACACATGCACACACGCGCGTGGTCTTTCAAACAACAATTACAGAATTATCCAAAGAAATTAATTCTTATCATGTATAGCATTTTTATTACATCCTGTAAGTAAACATTACTCGGCTCCCCTAAAATTCCTCGTTGAGATTTATGTTTTTTTTTTCAATCCAAGTATTTTTTCTTCTTTTGTGGAAAAGAACAATTTTTTTTTTATCTACGGTTAACAAAAATTAAGAGACATTGAAAAAGCATATCTCCTACTTTGCGAGAAAACAGAATAGCCTGCCGAAACAAAAATATCCTACGTTCCGTAAATATTGAAAATTGAAAGAGCTCAAAACTATATCACAAAATTATAGATCTATCACGAAATTCGCGTTCTGTTCGCACTGAATTGCAGCTCAGCAATAAATAAAAATTTACAAAACGTAGAAGGTAAAAGTTAACAGAACGGCATTAAAAATTCGAGGAGCAATTTCGCTCTGAAATAGAAGAGAAAAAGCGAAAAGCACGGCAGAGCGCAAGAGCATTCCTCACCGAGTAGAGTGCAGCCCCCCGGACCGTCCAGACAGGAGGAGAACGACGCTTAAATCGTGTTAATAGCGTCCACATCACAAGGGACTCTAAATGACATCCAGAGAGTGACTGATAGGGAGCTTTTCAAACACCTTTTCTCTCTATTATCGTTACGACCAGTTTCACGAATGATGTTGTGCGCGCTTTCCCTGGGGAAATTGAGATTCAATTACCAGGAACAAATAAACAAAATGAAAGACATATTCACACATGAAAAACTCATGTATATATCTATATATATATATAGATATATATATATATATATATATATATATATAGAACTACAAATGTCCTTTAATGTCTAATTCGCTCAACCTCGGAATAATAATATTTTCATATATGCTTAACCGAGGGGGAATTTATTAAGCGATAATAGAATTGCGATCGACAGGCGCGAACCAGCGACCTCCCAATTCTAGGACTGGCAGTGAAGCCTTAAACCAGTCCTAGAATTGGGAGGTCGCTGGTTCGCGCCTGTCGATCGCCAATTTTATTATCGCTTAATAAATTCCCCCTCGGTTAAGCATATATGAAAATATATTAATTCCGAGGTTGAGCGAATTAGATATTAAAGGACATTTGTAGTTCGATATATGAATATGAATCACGGTAAAGTGATAGACTTTTTATAGTATAGATATCTATATATATATATATATATATATACTATATATATATATATATATATATATATAGATTTGTATTAATAACACACGCATTCCACACACACACACACACACACACACACACACACCATATATCTATATAATATATATATATATATAATATATTCTACTATATATATATATATATATACATATATATATATATTATATATTAATAACGGTGAATGTTACTAAACTTGTAAACTAGTATACATGTAAACTTGTGCTTTATAGAAATCTGAACCACTTGACTGACCTACAAAAAATGTTGAATGCGGCCCTCATTTGACCCAAGGAAGGTTTATGCGTAGGTTTCAAACTAGAATCACCACTCTCTAGTATACCTTAATAACTGCTGATCCTGGCAAAGACACAGCCATGGGATAACGTTTTAGACTGATGTGAAACGTGGCGTGTTGGGAATGCAGGTTCATACGAGTTCGTATCGACCATGTAAAATAGCAAGAAAGGGGCTCTGCATTAGTGGCAGGCCAACATGTGACTCGCTCATTGCTGGGCCGAGTAGGGCAACCTAGAAAAATTTTACGCATCTCCTTTGAATTCTTTTGGGGTGTATAGATTATGTATAATCATTGAAAATGCTTTTCTTTACTGTGATTAATAATTCTGTCTATAATTAATTTTTTACATAAACTTGCTAATCAAAATCACAAGCGTTACTTGCTTTTTAGGGGAAATGATCGACTGTCATTTAGTTTTCCCCAGCAGTGTCGAGTTGGTCACCTGCTGTTACTATAATATATATATATATATATGAGCGTCCATTTGGGCTCTCTTTTCCTCGTCTAACTTGAAAATGTAAAAGGTAGATCGAGGGAGTAAAGTAAAGGAAATTTTTAATTGAATTAAAAGCAAAAGAACAAGAGTAACATACTTTGTGTCAGGATCCAGTACAAGTGACCCCCCTTCTTGCTTTGCCTGTTCAAAAAATTGTGAGAATATTTTTGGCTTAGTCTCGTCTTTTTCTCCCTCAACAATGAAGCAAAGATTAAAAACACTTTAATGTTACTTTAACGATGTGTCAGACATGATTTATGACCTGTCATTCCCTGTCAGGTTTAGCTAACGGCCCTGATGCCAAATCCTGAAAAGGGTAACCAGAGGCCTTTTTCCATTGTAGTCCTTTTAAAGCTAGTTGCCCTCCGAGTCGCGAAATTTCACATGCCTCCCGTGAGGTCTGACTGACCTGTCCTAACCCTTCTACCTGACCCCTTTTGTCCTCCCCATCGTTGTTGGTGCCATGTGCGTCCGCAATTCCACCTTATCACACCTGCATGACCAATGCTTGACCCGATTCCTCTCGACCCAAGCCAGCCTTATTGTACTCTGCCTTCCACCCTTCCTCTGCCGGCATTCAATGATCCTTTCAGGCCAACATTGAGGACCATTGGTAAAGACAAAAGGACTTGAGGTGAATCAATCCAACCTGAGCCAGATGCTACCAGTCTCTCCATGACCGGGTATAAATAAGGCCTGACCAGGCCTACAAATTTGCATATTGTTCTAGCCTTTTAACGTGGTAGTATGTCCTGCAGTACTCCTATCAAAAAGAAGTTTCACAAAGGAATGTTTGGCCCACCACTATCTCCGCTATACCCCCGCACTACCTTCAGATTGGACTCTGCTTAGACTTCCGCCCTGACAGCCAATCTACGCCCTTGTCCTCGAAGTCCCAGTAGGGCTCCATGTATGAGAAGCGTCAT
>NC_087218.1:65022491-65027491 GCF_015104395.2 Macrobrachium nipponense | reverse complement strand
TTCTTCTCTCGTTCTGTACCCCGGACCCGAGATAGTATCCACGCTGGGCATCAACTTCTCTTCATTTTTTTCTAGATTTGGGCGTAGGCTTAGCAGTGCCAAGCGTTTCCAAACTGTGAAGAAACTGAAGTTAAGAGGCATTGTGGTTAAAAAAATTACAAAAGTATCTGGTAAAAAGTGACCAGTAAATTCTAAATATATATATGTATGTATGTATGTATGTATGTATGTATGTATATGAAAAAAATCAATTTCTTTCCACTAGTGAATTAACGACTGCATATCATTTATAACTGTTCATTAACTAACAAAACAATATTCTCGGACGAGCCTGACTGGATCTTCAAAACGAACCAATAAGGACCCTGACACTTCATTACATCAATCAATCAAAGGAAGAGCGAAGACGTCTTCATACCGGTCCATATTCAAGGGGATTCTTATAAATGTCAATAACTCCTGGATAATAAATTGTCCTTCATTGCAATTTTCATTTCCAATTATAAATTCTGTCGTCATTAATTTGACATGGCAACGATCACTCCGCTGTCTTGTTCAAAGGTCAAGTTTGTATCACTGTTTAAAGAAGGAATTACTTCGCGGCGGGAGGGCACTTCTGCTGAATCTCTTTTAGATCGATACTTGAAAACAAATATTTGATACGGTAAGTGGGAAGCTTTCCGCCAGTCTCTACTTGAAGTTAGAGAGAAAGAAAAGTAAATAACGGAGAAGAATGACGGCTAAAAGTAGTTAATGGCGATAAGGCAAAAAAAGTACCTCAGAGCATCTTGGCATAATAAAAATTGATTTAGGAACAAGAAGTTAAAACAAAAGTACAAGAGAAGCTATAATCATAGCTAAGGAAGATCAACCAAAATATGTAGTTGAGTAAAACACAAGAATAAAACACGTATAAACATGTGTAAAGGGCAAACACCGGGATGGACGTACAAGGGAAATGGTAGAATAGGTATATGATTATAGAAACCAGGGAGAACGGAAATAAGGTGATTTGAAAAGCGTGAAAGCAGCGGGAGACAAAGCAATAGAAGTAATGCCAATTCCCAACTTGGCCGATGCTGGAACTGATAGACTTACGAGTGTTGCAAAACACAGAAAGAAGTAAATAGCGCGCAGAATGATGAACTTCGTCTTGTGTCCTTAGATGCAAAATAAGATTGGATGAAGAGAAATCGCAGAATATAACAAGATGAGTGAAGAATGAAAAATAATTTAGGGTCGTCTCACAACTGAAGGCATTCATGCTCCTTGTTAAAGATCATGATTATTTATGTGAGCGTGTATCACCGCGCGCGCGCGATGATCTGGATTTTTTCTTCATTACTTCACTGGCTTGTTAGTTAGAAGTAAATTTTAAAGTGTACTGAATTAAATACAAAAAACGTTACACATATAACAAAGATAACTTGATATTACCTATCTGTCTGATGCTCTAATTACGTCCAGCCTTAATTTCATTACCCACCAGAAAGCAAGATAACGACTGCCTGAAAATGCACAGGGCCAAATTCCAATCATCCTTAATTTTGCTCGCCCGATGTAAATTAGAAAAAATAAGGGAAAAGTTAGCTAACGCAGACCGAATGCAAATCCCATTAGTTAACATTAAAGGAAGGAAAATATGATTTGTGTCAATAGCCTCCTGCCCAATAAATCTCTCGAGGCTGCAATTATACTGACAAACAGTTATTGCTTTCGGCGAAAACAGTTTTGTTTCCTTCTCTTTTACAGTGAGCCTTTGCGCAACTTACTCGACCGAAATCGTCTGTAATTCGATGTTTCATCAGAACGGAAAGGAGGGAGAAAATCAGACAGAAGCCATCACCATTACTTCTTCATTTACTTTTTCTCAAAAGACTGCGACGTTCCACGCAACGGCTCTGGTCGAAACGCTTCCTCACCAGGATTAGAGATAATGAGAGAGTAGAGGGCAGATTATTCGTTGATGCCTCGTGTCACTAATACTTACACAAATGCAAAGCAAAACGCCGAGTCCAATTAAAATTTGCTTGCCTCCGCGTTTCTGTTTGCGCATGCACGGATATACCTAGAACAAGTTTACGATGGAATCGACAGCAATGCAATATGAAAAGGGCTGAAGATGTATATATGGTGTAGAGAGCAATTTCCTGAGAACGATCCAAAGTATGACGAGCTTGTAGCACCTATTAGCACACGGTGAGCTGACAGTGGCTGGTTTGATGTAAAAGTGAGTCCAGGACAAATGTATTGTGTTCTATCTACATGGCTGTTTAACATCTTGATGGAAGAGGTGATGCAATACTTCAGAGACACGACATCAAATAAAATGGCAAAGTTGAAGGATGAGAAAAAGTGATCGTGAATGGAGCGTGAAATGGCAGGAGTTTCCAGATGATTCGGTAGAAAGTTTAAGTAAAGAGAAGAAAAGGAACCTAGAAACATGAAGTCATGAACTTTAATATGGGTTTCGGAAGAATGGAAACCGTTAGTGTGTTGCTGCTGAACTTTTCATGTAGGTTTGCGCTTTGAATAATGCCGCGGAGGTTTTCCAGCAGAAATTCGTCCCGGGTTGTGAATGTGATCATTCTCTACGTCACTCCTTGCCAGAAAACCATTTTAGGGATATGTATATATCATGAAAGGTTTGAGTTATTGGAATAAAAACAAAGCAAATCAATAGGGAGAACAATTAACTTTTTAGTTTTTCACGTGAATAAATCGTAGTTATATATGCAATATAAAAACGCCGTATCGTTCTTCTAAGTAATCAGTGGAAGGATCCACAGTAATGTTCTTGAAAATCAAGACGAAATATTTCTGTAGAAATAAATACAAAGTTTAGAGCTTTCGTCCATCCTTCTGTGGACTTGATCACTAACTAAATGAGAGACGCAACACTGGTGAAGAAATATAAATAAATATATATAAAAATGATAAACAAGGATAAAATATGCGAACAAGTCATTGAGTCGTGCTCCTTTCCTCGAAGATCACAGAGAATCCTGGAAAGGAATACGACCCAATGACTTGTTCGCATATTTTATCCTTGTTTATCATTTTTTATATATATTTATTTATATTTCTTCACCAGTGTTGTGACTCTCATCTAGTTAGTGATCAAGTCAAACAGTGGATAGACGAAAGCTCTAAACTTTGTATATATTTCTACAAATATATTTTGTCTTGATAAACAAGAATATTACTGTGGACCCTTGTTATGAAATAAATAAATAAAATAAATAAATAAAAATAAATAAATAAATAAAATAAAAATAAATTATAATATATAATAATATGATATATATATTTATTATACTATTAATTATATTTATATATATATATATATATACTATATATATATATAAATATATATATATATATATATATATATATATATATATATATGTGACCAGTGAAAATGTTCTGTTACAACAGAATTCCATCCAATGAAAGGAGACTGCTGCCTCTCTTTTCAGGTAGATGAATAAAAAAAAGTTAAAGAAAAGGTAGTATTTATACGAAGAAATCTATCAACAGGTAAGCCAATTTAGGTCACTCCCACTGATAATCCTTCTTTAATCCTCTTAAGTGTTGGTTGGATGAAAACTTTATCATTGACATCTAAATCCCATGTGCCCTTTGAGATGTTCATTACCTGTCTCTGTTTAATCAAGGCTGATTCTATCATCTGACTCTTGTACTGACAGTTGCTGCTACTTATAGATTATATGTGACAAATTCCAGTTTATTATGTGGTTATGTTCATTTATATGGTTAGAAATAACTGAGTTCTGTTGTCTATACATAACTAACCATTAGCTCAGTTAGAGATTCACAAAGTAAACGTAATTTTCTAACGACCCCCTCAAGACAAGACCAGAGAGACACCCAACAATAAATAAAGATTCCACACCTGGACAGGATTAAGATGGTGATCCAGATTCTCGTAAAATCTAACCCTTTTGCATTTACTTACCCAAACACCTTAGCCAAATCCCTAGTTAACGTCCAACAAAAGACATCCCCCAAGGACACAGGCATTTATGAAATCACATGGCTGGACTGTGACCAATCTTACACCAGTTTTACAGGAAAATCACTTCCCCGGAGATTAATACAACATAAACGGTCAGTTAGGCATGGACAACCGAACTTAACTAATTTCAAACATATAAATTATCATAACCACAGAATAAACTGGAATTTGTCACGTATAAATTATAGCAGCACAACTGTCGGTACAAAAGTCAGATGATAGAATCGGCCTTGATTAAACAGAGACAGGTAATGAACATCTCAAAGGGCGCATGGGAATCAGATGTCATTAATAATGTTTTCATTCAACCAACACTTAATAGGATTACAGAAATATTATCAGTGGGGATGACCTAAATTGGCTTAACTGTGGATGGATCTCTTCATATAAATACTGCCTTTTCTGTAACTTTTCTCATTCATCTACCTGAAGAGAGAGACAGCAGTCTCAGAAATATATTATTTTCTCTCTATATTTTGGCATTTTTATGGGCTCCTTTTATAAGATTATATATATATATATATATATATATATATATATATATATATATATATATATATATATATATATATATATATATATTGCCTACATTTCACAACACATACTCGCATCATCAAGGCTAGAGTTAAAAACAAAAGAAATGCGAACATTAAAACCAAGCACTGCATATATATATATATACACACACACACACACGCACACACACACATATATATTATATATATATATATATATATATATATATATATAATAGTATAATAATATATATATATATATATAACGTATATATACATATATATATATACACACATGCAAATGTAAGATATAATATTCGAAAGCTAGGACTGTTCTGCTCCTGTGGGAAACTGTGTTCCAAGAATCTGATTAAATGCATCTACATCCCACTAAGCCCCGGGAATGTTTGCCGCGCGTTATGCGAGTGGCGTGGCGTAATCTTCCG
>NC_087218.1:65014991-65017491 GCF_015104395.2 Macrobrachium nipponense | reverse complement strand
AAGGGGTAATGGCGTGTTTCTGGAATAAACCCACGAAAAATGAACAAAAAGTTTAAAACTAAAAAAACGGCAACACAAAACATAACACGTAACTTCGTTCATATGATGCTTATAATTCCACCAAAATCGTTGGCAAATAAGTGATTCTGGCATAAAATATCCAGTCTGTCGTGAATAAACTCAAAATAAAAACGAACAAGTGTCTGTTAAGAGAGAGAGAGAGAGAGAGAGAGAGAGAGAGAGAGAGAGAGAGAGAGAGAGAGAGAGCAGACTAAACTTTTAAAATCGCCATTGATATGTGAAATGCTCACACGTACGTGTGCTATTTGTATGCGTTTACTTTATATATATGTGTGTGTGTTATATATATATATATATATATATATATATAATATATTATATATATATATATACACACACACATATATATATATAGATATATAATATATATATAATCTATATTGTTTATTATACACTTTATATATAATATATATATTATCTATCTATAATAGATATATATATATATATATATCATATAATATAATCTGGTTTATATAACTTTATATATTTATTCTATATCTATATATATCCATCATCTATATATATATATATATAACATAATATAACTAATAAAAGGAGCCCATAAAAAACTGCTAAAATATAAAACAAAAGTACTATATTTCAGAGACTGCTGTCTCTCCCTTCAGGTAGAGAGACCCAGTAATCTCTGAAATATAGTACTTTCTTCATATATTTTGGCGTTTCTATTGGCGCCTTTGATTGGACAGAGCTTTACTTACCAGTCATATATATATATATATATATATATATATAATATATATATATATATAGATATATATATATATATAAAACTTAATTGTAAAATAATTTCGAGAGATCGTATGTTATACGTTTAATGCCCGTGTATCATACGCACAGAGTAACCAACGAGAGTAGCACTCTACTTTCCGAGCAAGAAATTCGTGAAGCGGCCTTACCAGAGAACAGAGGGCGAACAAGCAAAACGAGCTCCGAGAGGAGGTGCTCTTAATGCATACGATTATTATTCAAATACCCTTGTATCTCAGCGAGAGAATCCAGAGCAAGCAATAAGAGCAGGCTGCAAGAATAACTGTTTAAGAGCCTAATCTAAATGCAGCATCCAAGGAAAGAGACGGGGAAAAATATATTCATATCCTCAACATTTTTTACCCAAGTTAGTTAAACCTTTCGCATTTTTATTAACCATTTTCATGGCTTGTTAAAAATTATTTCGTATCCTTTATGTTTCACATTAGGCAATTCGAGAACCAAATAAATATTTTGCAAATACTTATACATAATTCGTTTTGTTAAGAACTTTCCGACATAAAGAGTTATTCTGATACTAAGGCACTTTCACCAATGTGAAAATTTCTTCCTCTGTTTATCATCTAACCCTTTATATGGCATGATTGTCTCGGTCAGTTTTTAAAGCTATGAACTGATTTTAAACCATCTCACTGAGACAAAATTAGGCTTTATTTTTTTCATCAAAGGCCAAAGGGGGGAGCGAATAATGTCCCTGTTCTAGCCCACTACTAAAAAACCCCGAAATATGCAGAAGGTATGGCAGAGAAAAACCAGACTTACCGACACAGGAAACAACAAACTTGTCTCTACAAATTACTCTCAGAATTTTACAGCAAATGGAAAGGTAAAAAAACGATCGTAATTCCTGATAGAGTCATTCCCATAAAATCTCAAAGAATATACGAAACAGAGTCGAATGCTGTGAGAAGTAAAACCTGCCTCCAAAATATAACAGCAACAATATGATCTACGAATCGCGTACGGAGGGCGCAGCTCAGTTCTCCTCGCGGGGGAGCGCTCACAAAATATATAATCCTGGACAGAAGGCAATTACTTCGCCGAGTCACTTAGCAGCGAGAGAGAATATGATAATACTTGGCTCTCGGAGTCCTTCATATCCACCTATCTACGACTTCATCGTTCACTTAATTTTGCGATAATGACGTGTAATTACATCATCTTGATACAGTGGAGAGGATTAGTCATATACTAATGGGCGCTCTTGACAAATGACTTCTTCCCGGACAGCCTTTTGGTTTAAGCGTTCACCAGGCTGGAAGTTGCATGTATGCTTCAACAAATGAGTTGAGTTAAGCGTTTCTTTATGTATATCTGTTCAGAAGGACCACAAGTAATTCATTCATTCCCATACGGAGAATTCTAGAAATACACCAGTCCATATTTTATACAGTATGCACACACACGCACTATATATATATTATATATATATATATATATATATATATATATATATATATATATATATATATATATACACACACACACACACACACACACATATATATATATAATATATATATATATATATATATATATATAGATATATATATATATATAAAGCGGTCTGGGGTATAAGCTAAATCCACATATATTCAGGATAGACGTATCCAAATCAATTCAGAACAAA
>NC_087218.1:65004991-65009991 GCF_015104395.2 Macrobrachium nipponense | reverse complement strand
GTCCGCCGCACAAAAGACAGAAGGCTATAGGAATCTCCGGTGTAAGACGAACATCCGTAACGAATCTTCCTTCAGGTCGCCCAGTTATTTCAGCGACTGTGAGCGATAAGAACCCAAACAAGCAACACACACTAAACAACAAACGATAGAAAGAAAAGGCGACCTTGGGATCATCGTCCCAAAGAAAGCCTCCGTGACAAAAAACGGTCGACCTTCACCTCCTGAACCGTGCTGTGCTCTTCACTAATTGAGCTTTCATTTCGAGGCTAAATGACTGATTGCTTTCTGACCCAGTTAATGAAGGCTATTAAGGCTGGATTCAATAAGCGATTAGTCAGATCTTGTCACGTTCGGAGATGCGAACTATTTGGTTGCTTCTCTTTTCTAACGAGTCAGATTAGGACTCAAAATGGCCTTTTGATGTTACTGATACGGTATAAATATAGTAGTAGTAGTAGTAGTAGTAGTAGTAGTAGTAGTAGTAGTAGTAGTAGTAGTAGTAGTAGACGTACCAACTTTTTTCACCATTTTTATTTTTGGAAGAATAAAATCCTTAAGTTGGTAGTCTTGCAAAAATAAGCGAAACCTATGTGACCTATTTTCTTTTTTTTTTTTTCCATTTACGAGTGAAGGAAATTATTATTATTATTATTATTATTATTATTATTATTATTATTATTATTATTATTCCATTGACCATCAGCTCAGGATATCAGAGCGACAAGAGGGGATTGGCAACTCTCAAGAAAACCAGAACAGCCATCGCATAAATGACAGCACAACGAGAAGAAGTTCCAGAAGACTGCTGGGCCTTGACCCAGGCTAACATCCCAAACATCTCTTGAGAATGGGCCACAGAAGGGCCTGAAAGTACTCGAGTGTGGAGTAAAACTTAATGTAAATACTTAGAAGTAAACAAGTTACAAATTGAATTTGTGGGTTTCTTTTTCAATTATTATTATTATTATTATTATTATTATTATTATTATTATTATTATTATTATTATTATCCCTGTGGGTTTTATCATGATCTGCGAAAACAAAGGTGAAAAACAAACAAGGAAGAAGAAGACCGGGACAAAACTTCTGTTCAAGCTAAATATGCCCGGATTGACGCCCCCCCCCCCCCACACCCCCCTCCCAAGTTTCGCAGCATCTGGAGGACGCCATAAAGATGCCGTGAAATAATGCATAAGGGAACAGAGCCCATCATTTCTCTCTGAGAGATGCTCACCTCCGCCGGATTCTGCTGGGTCAAAAGAGTTTATCTGGTGATATATAGTACCTCATGATATATCGGGTTCATGTGTTAAGGCGCGCAAATCCGAACAACGGACGCACGCACACACACACACACACACACACACACAGTATATATATGTATATACATATATATAATTTCATGCATTACAAGTAACAGCCATCCCTCTCTGCCGTAATATCAATTAAAATAAACGAAGTACCACAAAGACACGAAAAAAGAAACAAAGAATTCTATCCACCACATAAGAAACGAACAAACAAACACGAACGAAGCGGAAGACTCCAAAACCTCGACGCACCTCAAGCGAGACCAACTAAAATTCATGTATGACCCACATAGAGCCTCGTACCCTGGCTGGTATTCCTTGGGAATATTCCTACTCGGCAAAACAACCCGTCACGCTTACTGTCGAAACGGGCACTTTTCTTCTTCTTCTTCATTTTTGTTTTTTTTTAAATTGCATCATCTTTCATCTGGGGCAAGAATTTCTGGAATCGGGAAAACTAAGGGACGAATGTCTTGAGTCGTCATGCTTGAGAGAGAGAGAGAGAGAGAGAGAGAGAGAGAGAGAGAGAGAGAATGTTCCCTAATCGATTTTGAGTGAAAGAGGAAAATGAACTTCAAGTTCTGCAGGAAATGCCTACTAAACAGATATGGACAAGCACTCACATTTATCTATTTATTTTATTTACATTACCATGAGCACCAACACATTAATGCATGTAAGTTTGTAAATTGATAAATAAATACATATACATATTTATTTATATCCGTACACACACATAAGCTAAATATGTATATATACTATATGTGTTTGTGCATGAAAAAAATGGTGAAATATGAATTTCATTATCAACATAAACTTTTTCTCAACGATCTGCTCAGTTCTACCACATAAAATGAAAGATTCCTGTAAAATCTTCGTGAACCTTCAAAAGGAAAAAGGTAAAACATTACTATAACAGAAGTTGAATTACAACCTTAAACATTCAATTCCCAGAGATTCAGTGTCATGTGAGGCTAATGGATAACAGAGCCGAAATCACTGCGGTACAACCAAAATCTAATAACAAGAACCAAGTCTCTCTCTCTCTCTTCTCTCTCTCTCTCTCTCTCTCTCTCTCTCTCTCTCATGCATAATGCATATGCAATAACCCAAAAGAAAAAAAAGTTCAAGAAAGGCATGGCAAAAACTTTACAGACTAAAAATGTTTTAATGGATGAAACTTTCGCCCCAAAAGTTTTTCGACTTCGGCTTTTAACTTTTCATGTACATTTTGTTTACCTGTATGAAATACATATATCAGAACATGTATGTTTGCATGATTATAATGTAAAAAAATCACAATCGACTAAATTACATCATACACAACAGTGCACAAACAGATACAAGCATACAATACTATCTACCTATCTATATATATACATATAATATAATACATATAATATATATATATTATATATATATATATATATATATATATATATATATATATATATATATAATAAATATATATATATACACACACACACTGTAAGCAGTGAAAGCACCTAGACTGAATTTTAGAAACTTACGCGGCGTCAGCTGAGAAAAATGAAAAGAGCAAGTGATCATCTTAAGCAAATTTGATCCCAGTCTCAGGAGTCTGAATTTAACCACGAGAGGGTATTAAAAATGGCTATATAACCGAATACCGAGTATATCAATGTCAAACCTCACTTAACGGGAAAGTGGGGTCGAAAACCAAATTAACAGGAGATTAAATTTCTAAAGGCCTTTCTGAAAACTCGATTGAATGAATAATAAGAACTTTTCTTTCGTATGCAACTAAAAGTGGAGTAGTAATCATATATCAACCTCGCATTTAAAAAGACCCATTAACGTTAGTAAATTCCGACAGAGCCCGTAAGGAAATCACGAAGCCTCCGGAAATTCGTAATAAACTTTTCCAGCAATCAAGCTACAACGAATATTTCTGAGCCGGGAACTTAAAACTAAATTCAATAATGAAAAAGCAAAAATGACTATCAATAACGCTGCAGTAACGTTAGTATCCCCTATAAATTTGCCTTAGAATATTCAAGGCTAAAATGAGAAAAGTAATCTAAATGTCTCCACTCTTAAAACCTCACTCGGAGAATTAAGCTTCTGACACTGAGTAAGCTATGAAAATATTGAAATCAGTTTTCTTGTTTTAATGATCCCAAAGTGCGTTCTGTCTTCTCTTCCTTTAGGCATGGGTTCACTGCATTAATAATAATAATAATAATAATAAATAATAATAATAATAATAATAATAATAATAATAATAATAGTAATAATAACAGTTTAAACTGAAACACTGAGGCGAAAATTAGACATTTTTAGATTCCTCAAGTAAATCTTCCCAAATAAAAAATTTACGCTTGAAATTAAAGATCAAGCCTTTTCAGACGCAAGGTTTGACTCATTACCGACGTCTGACAGTCAATTAAGGCAAAGATTGTCAACAGTAATTTAGTTAGTTGGGTTCCTGACCGTCAGTGAGTCAAGGTGCTTATTTTCTTGTAAAGGTTCAGCATTTAAGATACTGATTTGATCCATGAAGTAGTGGAGTTCATCATTCACAGGTATTACCTAGTTATAAAATTAGCAAATATAGAATATTCTTATTCAATTTATTTTTCTACATTTTCCGATAAATGGGCATCCTGTGAAGACTAGTCCAGCATGTGATGTCATTCTGAGTTTGCTACATTACAATCATAGTAATAATAATAATCAATAATAATAGTTAACGGGGAGGGCGGTCAGGTACTTGGAGGTCGTCATCCAGCAACTGACCACCATAACAACGACCGGAATGGTACTATTGGCCGCCGCCCTTTTGGCGACGACTATTTGGCGCCGACTGTTTGGCGCTGAACTGTTTTGGCGCCAATTTAGACTAACAAATGAAATGATGTGGGAGTCCTTGTGTGTATGATGACAAACAAAACTATGTAATTATATTGTAAACTGCTGCAGAATTTTGTAAAATTAACGACGTGCTTTTCTTAACAACCACCGTGTAGCTACAAAACTATATAAAAATTTAATGCGTTAGTACTACACAGAAAAACAGTCTTGCTTTTATTTTCTCTTTAAGCTTATGTCGGAAATGGCTGAAAATATTCTTAGCAAGAGATAAACCAAATTTTTCACACAATGGATACTTATACGTTTTTGATAAATGTAGCAAAAGAGACACAAAGATACTGTTTTGGAGATGCGAGTTAATAAACGAATGTAAAGACCGGATTCACACTAAAGACAATGAAGGAGTGAATGAAGTGGATTAACATTCTCATGGTGCTTTAGCAGTGGATGTGGAAGTTGTTTCTATAAAAACAAGTTTGAAACGTAAAGCTTAAGAAACTTTTGAGGTGCCGTCAACAGTTATCATTGGATTTATTGAAAATAGTTCTCAAGCTGCACAAGGATCACTTCCTAACTCACAGGCCTTCAAAAAAGGTAGCAAATAATAAGAGACGGAAAATACAAAAAAACTATTTCACACACCTACATAATTTAGGTTCCACTATTGAGTACAACACCTATAGATTCTTTCCGGAAAAAACTAAAATAAATAATGCAAAACTGTTTAAAAGAAATTGCAATGACAAGCAAAACTGTTTAAAGATTAAAATGACAATGTAATTAACGGATTTTCTTCAAATTTACTGCCTTGCGACCAAAAGAAAAATTGTGACTATC
>NC_087218.1:64994991-64999991 GCF_015104395.2 Macrobrachium nipponense | reverse complement strand
TTAGATATTAAAGTACATTTGTAGCTTGAATTGATATATAAATGGATCACGGTTCGATGTGATAATTATTCATAACAAAAGGCTACGTGCTGTCAAACGCTCGAATTGGCCAACATGGTAGACGGGGTTTCATATCGATTCTAATTACGAAGGCACTCAGATCGAGGGTGATTTGTAAGGTCAGAATCGATATGAACTTATAGCGTCTCTGTTGGCTGATTGGATAGCGTCACTGACTGTCCTGATTTCGTCCCCGTCCACTTGGACGGTGGTTCGATCCCATGGGGGGACGAAATTATTATCAATTAAAAAATTCCCCTTCGGTACATATATGAAAATATATCATTTGGGAGGTAAAGTGAATTTAGATATTAAAGGACATTTGTAGCTTGAATTGATATATAAATGGATCACGGTTCGATGTGATAATTATTCATAACAAAAGGCTACGTGCTGTCAAACGCTCGAATTGGCCAACATGGTAGACGGGGTTTCATATCGATTCTAATTACGAAGGCACTCAGATCGAGGGTGATTTGTAAGGTCAGAATCGATATGAACTTATAGCGTCTCTGTTGGCTGATTGGATAGCGTCACTGACTGTCCTGATTTCGTCCCCGTCCACTTGGACGGTGGTTCGATCCCATGGGGGGACGAAATTATTATCAATTAAAAAATTCCCCTTCGGTACATATATGAAAATATATCATTTGGGAGGTAAAGTGAATTTAGATATTAAAGGACATTTGTAGCTTGAATTGATATATAAATGGATCACGGTTCGATGTGATAATTATTCATATATATATATATATATAAATGTCTTTTACTGTAATAAATAGTTATGATATGAAGATAAAAAACCCATAAAACACTATTTAAACGTTGCAACCACATGTTTCGGGCACTTCTGCGCCCCTGATCACTGTTAAGTATAGACAGATATGTTACAGGTGTATATACGCATATTCAAGGCATATGAGAGAGAGAGAGAGAGAGAGAGAGAGAGAGAAGGGGGGGGTGATGTGCTTCACGTTTTTGGGCGAAGTATTTCCTTCCGCTTCCCCTAACCCACCCACCCCCGCCTCCACCCACCTAACCTTTACCTCCATCTTCTTCCATCTCCGACAAGTACTCTGAGCCTCCTGATCTGGGAAGACTTATCAAGGAATTCTCTCCTTCCAATAGCAGTCCCTCCCCTCCCCCACCTCCTCTTTTCGGAAGGCTCCCCCTAAACATTTCCGGCATAACAAAGTTACCTGAAAATACGGCTAGGTACTACGATGCATTTGGATAACGGCTGGAAATAAGTGATGACGCCACTTTTCTCCTTTACGGAAAAAGTTTCCGGTAATATGCGACGGGGGAAACGAAGGAGGAATTCGACTCTGACAGGTATATACTACCTACTGTTCCCCTTTGTTTCTCTTGGATGTTTGTCCTTTCCTTCAACATAACAGACGAGGTTCTTACAATGACAAAGTTTTCTTTACTGGAGAACGGGAGGTATATATTGTTACCGATGTATATTTTTTCTTCAGAAGTTCTCTCGCAACTTTATCCAGTGATCTCAAAGAATGTACTGACAGATATGTTTCAAAAGTCTACGATTTCTTCGGATTGTAATAATTTGAATAATTTCTGGTTAATAGAAAAAGTAAATTATTTCATGAAAATAAATTTTTTTTCTTTTAGTCTCCCATAACGGTAAAAAGCAAGTAAATACCCTGAAAAAAGTATATTTAAAAGTTAGATTAACGTTTTCATGATCTTTTCGGTTGAAACCCATCTCAAATTAAATCTAACTGAAAAGAGAAACTAACTCCAAACAGAATAGACAAAGGTAACAACTTCCTTTGGTTCAATATCCTTAGGAAAATAGTTCGACTCCTAGAAGGATAGAGTAAGTAAGTAAATATATAAATAAATAAATATATAAATAAATAAAAAGGACAGTTAAAAAAATGGGGGGGGGGAGAAATGGTTTGGTCAGTTTTATGCAAATTTGTTTCCCTCTCCATCCATGGCACATGCAAATGTGCGTTTTCATTCGGGCCTTCCATTTCGCCTGTTATATAGAGGGAAATTGCTTTACACCCAAACCTTATTTCATCTCTTAACTTCCTTTTGCGTATTCGCAAAAAGATAAATAAATAAAATAATAAAACAAAATAAAAAGGAGAAACGGAGTGTAAGGTCCACGGATGACATATTTTCTGTTTTACCTCCCGTTCTCCGTTACTTTATATATATATATCTATATATATATATATATATATATATATATATATATATATATATATATATATATATATATATATATATATATGTATGAATGTATGTATGTATGTATATATATATATATATATATATATATATATATATATATATATATATATATGAGAGAGAGAGCGCGAGAGAGAAGAGAGAAATCAGAACTAAACCCAGAAATAGAATGTGTGAAAAATAGGAAAAATTCAATAATCCAATAAAGAGAGAGACAGAGAGAGAGAGACAGAGAGAGAGAGACAGAGAGACGAGAGAGAGAGAGGAGAGAGAGAGAGTCCTGTAATATATATATATATATATATATATATATACATGTAAAGCGAAATTATAAGAACATCTCAAAATCAATTGAGTGTTCGGGGGCTTCCAAGTAATAGAGTTATGACAAAAACCTATCAAGTTAATTGAGTGAACGACATGACGGCTGATTGCAATGCACTTGGTGATGGCGCCAGAATGAATATTAATCTGTCAATCAACTAATGCCTCCACCCTGGCAAACGACTGGTCCTTAGGTCTGGCAAACAAATCTATGAACCTTAGAATTCCATTTTCTAATAAAGCATTAATTGATTGTGGCCTCTGTTCTAACATATTCAAATATTTATACATACGAGGGAATAGGATCAATACTAAGGGCTCATTCATACCTCCCTATAGTTCATACAAATCCATAAGCTTTGTTAAAAAAGAAACGACTTACTTTCAAACTTGTACGTACGGGAAAAAATTGCATGGTAAATTATAATCTTGAAACGCGAATATCAGCAAACATTTAGAGGTAATGTTTATTTTCTGAGGATTTCCGATTCTTTAGTAATTGTAATTGGTATTGTTTTTATGCTCAATGTAAAAGCATTTCCAAACAGAATTAAAGACCACAGTAAACGGCTGTGTGGCAATACAGGCAGTGAACACCAAAATCGAGGATTCACTTTATCTACAGCAAATTTATTCACAATACATTCACCTCAATATGCAGAGCTGCCTGTGAGCGTCAGGCTGACTGACAGGTTCTTCCTTTTGAATTTATTGCACTGTTTTTTAAACGTCTCTCATTCTGCTTTATTCCTAAACTATTGTCATTTTAAAGTAAGAATTAACATTAATTACTGGTGAGCATAAAGAAATAGTTGAAATAAACAGAAAAGAGATTCATTACAAGATCTAAACTTTTCATCCGCAATTTTAAAAATGAAAATGTTTGTTTTCTAACATCTTTATATTGTTAGGTTACCAGCACACCAACGTGAGACCTTCTATCAATAAAGTTATAAGTAAATAGCTGCTATTTCTACAATGGAGTATTTGAGCGACAGTTTTGATAAAGTCTAGCCATCGAAATATTTCAGTTGCTTCAGGAATTCTCGTTAACCAAATAATGCTAATCTGGATGATCTTTTGAGCACACACACCTTATCATTTATTTACCTATTTGTGTCTTTATTTACTAATTTTGTTTGCATATTTTAGAAAAGAGACAGTGGAAAAGGCAACCAAGTATCATTACCCAGCCTCCAAATCAGAAGCAACGTACACAAATAAATTGTCTTAGTGTAAAAGATTCTAAGTAAAATGAATTCCGAGACCACGGATTGGCTATGTCGTGGCAAAAACTCTGAAACCCAAGACCATGGAAAGGGAATGGGAGACAGAATTTAGGCCAAAAGGCCAAGCGATGGGACCCATGAGATCATTCATGAAGTGTGGCAGAAACTCCAAAACCAAAGAACTTGGAAAGGCTATGTCATGGCAGAAACTCTGCAACCCGAGACCATAGCAAGGCTATGTTGTGGCAGATACTCTGAAACTCGAGACCATAGAAAGGCTATGTTGTGGCAGATACTCTGAAAACCGAGACCTTGGAAGGGCTATATTGTAGCAGATAGTCTGAAACCAGAGACCATGGAAAGGCTATGCTGTGGCAGATACTCTGAAACCCAAGACTATAGAAAGGCTATGTTGTGGCAGATACTCTAAAACCCGAGACCATGGAAAGGCTATGTTGTGGCAGATACTCTGAAACCCAAGACTATAGAAAGGCTATGTTGTGGCAGATACTCTGAAATCCGAGACCTTGGAAGGGCTATGTTGTGGCAGATACAATGAAACCCAAGACTATAGAAAGGCTATGTTGTGGCAGATACTGTGGAATCCGAGACCTTGGAAGGGCTATGTTGTAGCAGATACTCTAAAACTCGAGACCATAGAAAGGCTATGCTGTGGCAAATACTCTGAAACCCAAGACCATGGAAAAGCTATATTGTGGTAAAAGCTCTGAAACCCATCACCATGAAAAGGCTATGCTGTGAAAGATACTCTGAAACCCGAGACCATGGAAGAAATGCTATGTTGTGGCAGATACTCTTGAAACTCAGATGCTCTGAAACCCAATAACATGCAAAAGCTATATTGTGGCAGAAACTCTGAAACCCGAGACCGTGGAAAGGTTATGTTGAGGCAGATACTCTGAACCCCAAAACCAAGGCCATAGAAAGGCTATGCTGTGGCAGATACTCTGAAACCCAAGATCAGGAAAAGGCTATGTTGTGGCAGAAATTCTGAAACCCGAGACCATGGTAAGGCTATGTTGTGGCAGATACTGTGAAATCCGAGACAATGGAAATGCTATGTTATGGCAACCCGAAACCACGGAAACACTATGTTGTGGCAGAAACTCTGAAACCCAAGACCATGGAGAGGGTATGGTA
>NC_087218.1:64979991-64989991 GCF_015104395.2 Macrobrachium nipponense | reverse complement strand
AATTCCGTCGCTCAGGACTTTCCTGGCCTGTGTAGTCCACAAATCTCTACTAGCGCATCTCCAGCCTCCCTTCTCTCAGATCTTATACAATCAGGTCAGGATCTTCGAACTCTTCTTGTGACCACGGTAGGCCAGAAGACACTAATCACGTATTATTCTCTTATGGATTTTATGACAGACATAACCAAGACACCTCCATCTTCCTATATCATCACTATCCAAGCTATATATGGAAACTCCATAATTTCCTTTATGGTATTATTTCTAACTCTTTCTTGCCACTTGACTCCTAAATTTCTTAAAACGTGATTCTCAAATCGAGAAAATCACTGAGACAGTTTCCTTATCATAAATACAGACCCAACGAAACTACGTATATATATATATATATATATATATAATATATATATATATATATATATATATATATATATATATAGTATACAGTATTATATATATATTATTTAATATATATATATATTTATATATATATTATATATAAGATATATATATATATTTATATATATATATATATCTATATATATATATATATATATATATATATATATATATATACATGAGATGAAAAGAGCAAGGCAACCCAGCAACCATTGTATCCAACATCCCGTTCCATTCAGCAACTTTTTCTCTCACATCTCCAACGCTTGAATAAACCGGTGCCGTTTTAATTCTAGTCAGTGGGGGTGTGGGGTACTTAATGTGTCTCCCCAATTTAATGTGAAAGCAGCCACTGGAAAGCACAGATAAGAAAGCTTTGAATTTAAGCTTCCTCACATTAAATACATTTCCTCGAACATCATTTAAAAAAGAACGCTTTATGAAGCACTTCCTTCCATTTGCGCTATTCTCGCTGCACGCTTACTTGTTTTCGCGAGATAATATTTTGTTAGTGTTAGAATTACCATTAACCCGGCTTCCCATCTCGTTTAGGGTTATTAAAAGGTGCACTACATTAGAAATGCAGTAATTTCGTGTTATTACACGCCATGCCAGCGAATGGACTAGCTAGGATCGCTAGTTTTTTGAGCCATGACTGCATGACCCTCCATCTTTCAAGAGAATTTTCTTATGTCACCTCTGGGTAGAATCCCGCCCACTCCCCTCTCTCTCTCTCTCTCTCTCTCTCTCTCTCTCTCTCTCTCTCTCTCTCTCACATTTTTCCTCTAGCGGTAAGCTTCATTTTCATATCATGCTGGCAGATTCCATAGACATTTTTAAATCCTTAACTGCGTTACGAAATGTTTGTTTACTAATAATGTTACGTAATAACAAACTTTACTTGGAAGTATACTATACCTTAATCAAAACCTTAGTCTCTAAACCGAGTCGTTGCTAAGAAGCTTTTTTTTTTTTTTTTTTTTTTCTCTACGTATCGAAATAACACAAAATGAATGAGCACCATGTCACAAAGGGCCCAATCTTCTGAAGGTAGCTCAGTTACCGAGAGCATTAGTTCTATCATTAAAAGGAGATATACGAACAATCATCAATCGTATTACTCAGGACAGAAGATGGATGCTGGCCATCTGCCTAAAAGACCTCTGTGGGGCAGGAAGCAAATCTGACTGCTGCTGAGGATGACTGAAAAGAGGGATTTTTAGGTAAGAGAGGAAAAAATATGAGGTACGTTGTAAAATCCAAGAATGCGGCGAGATCACTTACTAATTTTGTCTGAAACGCTTCAGGCTGATCTTTACCTACTTTTGGCCTTGGATTTAAGGTGTTCAGTCCCATACCCTGCAGTCGCCTCAAACAATCTGAAGAATAATAGGACACTAAATCTTGGCGTTTTGAATTTCCATGAATATAATAGCTGGCTTCTTTATGGAGATATGGATGCTATGACTTTTAGTGATTAAAGTAATGAATTGCTACGCAGGAATGGGAAGGATAAGATGTTATTATGTTTACTATGGCTGAAGAAAGCAGAGCTAGGAAAGACAACGAGTTGGTGTGCCTGGAACACTGTGGGGACAAGTGCGAAGTACAGCTGTGTCAGTCTAAGCATTGCAGTGTGACAGAAGAGAAGGTCGAGATTATAAGGGTACATGGTACAGGAATTGAGAAGAATAGAATAGGCAGCCTCTATACCTGACTGATTAAGACAAATGATAAAGGATTGGTTTTGTTAAGACAAATGATAAAGGATTGGTTTTGTTAAGTGACTTAAATCCAATGGTAGGTGAGAGAGAAGAGGATGGTGTAGATAGGAGAATGATTGGTAGTATGGTTAAAGTACTTTCAAAATAAAATTTGATTCTTGTTAACATGGTTCCAAAATAAAGAATACTAATATAAATTCACGGGAGAAACGAAATGGTGAAGAAACGAGTCCGTCCGAATATTTGTTAGAAACGAATAGTACTGGATGAATGGTACAAAAAAGTGGCAGGGTATTGCAAAGCCAGCTGGAATGTCTAATGTATGAGTCATCTTTAAGGAGAGCACTTTGTCTTTCCCCACATGTGTACCCAATAATCACATTCTCTATTCACCCTCTTCTTTCATCACTGACTTAAAAAATCTGAAAATACCATACAGTTTAACCCTAAGCATAATCATCTTCACAACCAGGATGAAAAAACATATGAAATAGGCACAAAATACCCATGAGGTGGGAGCTAATCACTGTGGAGGCTTTTGACTCCACTAAAGGTGAAAGGGGCGGAGGAATCCACCCATTACCTCGTAGCTCGTGGTAGAACTCAAAATTAAGTTCCAGTTTCTAAAACCACCATCTCTCCATAACCCAGCTGTCCAGTGATGCTTCATCTAACAATTTTCAAATCTCATGCTATTATCTTTGCTCACTCTCTCATTTCGAAGACTAAATATGTGCTTACTGTAATATCTGCAATAATATCTGCACACCTACAGAGAGACTCGTGGTTCTTAAACTCCATCTTTATAATGTCATTTGCCTTAGAATTCTTCCAAGTTCTAATACTGATCTCCACTTTTGCTACTGTTTTCCTAATTCCTGGAACTTTGCTTCTTCCTAGTTATCCTATTGACATGAGACTACTATCCTGTCACTCCAGGCAAATTTCCCGGCCAAGGAACCAAAATGTGGTTGTCCAATTTTTTTTTTTCCTGGAAAGCCAGTTGAATTTTCTACTTTTTGCAGTTTTCGGCCTACGGGAGCAAAAAGGCCACCAGACTGTGGTTGTGCTCTACCCACGATATGGGAGGAAATGAGGCCTTTGTCTTTTCTCTTATTAACAAGAAGTTAGAGATTACATCACTTACAAATTTTCTTGATAATCGTGACCTTGCATTCATCGTTCTTGAACTTCCTTAATCTCTGAACTCTTGGATCTTCGAATCAGTACCCTACTTCCAGTTCCTCTGCCATCCGGTCAAGACAGCTGCCACATGCGTCATTTCTATTCCTGTCTTCTTTTTCTGTTGCTACTCATGTTTCTTTTATTTATGCAAGGAATTGTTGCACCACTTAATTTTAAAAAGAAACCTGTCATCCCGAATGCTAAAATTTTTTGGTCCTTTACCAATAGAGACCTCACAAACTTCTACATCCCTAACTTTCCTCCTACTTTACCATGCCGTGATTGCACCTATAACTTGCTCTCCTAGTAGTGAGGCCACATTGTACAGCTTTCTGTCAGCTAATCCTTCTTTCGGTGACTCCAATGCTCCTAAGCCTCCTACTCCATCCATCTCATCTCATGACCTCCCGAACAATATCTCAATATCTACTCGTATTGTTCATGGGGGTTCTTGCTTCTTTGAAGAATGATGAGGCTACCTGATCTATAGCTGGTTCACTTAAGGTAGATTCTTGGATGAGCCCTATTCTCACGAGACGTTTGTTTAGCGGCCGCTGATTGGCTGGTACCGGGAGGTAGGCAGCTCCCAGCCAATCAGCGGCCGCCAAACTAACGTCTCGTGAGAATAGGGCTCATCCAAGAATCTACCGTAAGTGAACCAGCTATAGTGTCCTGTTCACTTCCACAGGAAGTATGCACGTGATCGGCCTTCTTTGATTTGTTGTGTGTGTGTTATTTTTTAGTCTTCTGATAACTGATAAAGATTCCACTTACCATTCCTTTTACCAACATGCTCTAGTCAAGCCAATTCCTCATAAGGGTGAACACACAATTCCTTCTAAACACCGTACGACTACTTTCACTTCTACTATTAACAAAATATTTAAAACTGAATTCATTCCTCACTTCCTTGAACACTTATGGATGACAAGTATGCCTTTCATAAGGCAATGGCAAATAATGGCCTTCTTTTCTCCCTCCCTGGTGTTAGGTTAGGTCAGTTTCTACGTAGAATTACAGCATAGAGGCGCGCGTGCGCACACACACACATGTATATATATATATATATATATATATATATATATATATATATATATATATATATATATATATATATATATATATATATATATATATATATATATATAGCCATAGACACACATGGAAGCACACCTTTCACTGGCTGTTTCATGACAGCACACAGCAGGCTTTAACCCCGACTTTCCCTTCCCCTTTCCAGCATCCATCAATGGCGAGAGCGAATAGAGATAAAACGCCCATCCGGAGGGACTATTTGCAAGCAAAATGACACGACGCGAGAAAAACGAAAGCAAAACAAAATAGGAAAAAAAAAAAGTTCCGTAGGATGGTATTGGCTTATAAATCAGAGGAAGCATCGCTGGGATATTCCATGTTCCCTCACCCAACCTCCCCCTCTTCTCTCCCCCACCCTCACCCCTGCCTCAACTCTCCTGTCAATAAAAATGGGACTATCAGTGGAAGCAAATGCTATTACTCGCTGTGACAGATATGGAACGTTCTCCGTCTGTTTTTTGGAAACAACACGAAACAATATAAGACCGTTTGACGAGTTAATTACAAATTAAAGTAATGCGAAGCGTCCAAAATTCATTCAACGAGCCACTTGAAAATAAGTCATTCAACTATTCACTTCACAATTACGATGATTCGACAACCTGACGTCATCTGACGAAAAACTTATATAATTCAAGTTATTCGTCAAATCACTGGAATTTCAAGAGCCCCTGGGAGTCAATGAAAAACATGAGTAAGTCACTTAATTCAGTCCTTCGATCGATAATTCATTTAAAAACTAGGTTATTCGACAATTCAGTTATCTATAATAGCCATTTAACGAAATCCATAGAAATTGGTGTCATGTGACAAGTCACTTTAATTTCTTTCACTTTAATTGTATATATATATATATATATATATATATATATATATATATATATATATATATATATATATATATATATATATATATATATATATATATATATATATATATATATATATATATATATATATATATATATAATATATATATATATATATATGAAGCCGTACTCGTGTAGCGTGAGAGCAACTATTGCGTTTTATAGTCTCAAACAGCTTTAATTTAGGAAGTTATAAAGTGGGGGTAAAAGTTCAGCCGAGTTATTTTTATCATTAACAAAAGTAGTAGCAGTAGCATTAATAGTTAGTTTATTGTCTCCCCAGTTGTCTTTCACAATAAAACTTTGCCTGATCCTTTCTTTCCCTTTATTGGCTATTAAAAATACAAAGAACGATTTTTCCAGCTCGACAGTTACAGTAACATCTATTCACTCATTATTTATTGATATAGAGAAAATAAACTCGGAAGATTACTGCCACTTGGTCGAACTAACCTTTTTTTTTTTACATTCCCTACAGTTATGCTTTTTTTTATCAGATAATGTAAACTATTTTAAGCAGTATATTTAATAAAAAATTTAAACATAATAACTTAACGAAAGATTCAAAAGACCTGAGCCAATGTAGGTCACAATGATTTGGCAAATTCTCATGAATTCTTCGGACCTAACCTTTAGACATCAATTTCATTTTCAATTAGTTTTACATGAATTTGTTTTCTTAAGTGAGAAGTGAAAATTGAAAGAAAACGAAAGAAGTTGGACATTTCGTGGAAATGAAAAAAAGGTAACAAGGCTGAAGAGTAAAACGCAGAGAGCAATGCACCTGATGGCCGAAGAGAAGCTCCAATAAACCCCTGGTACCACCTAAAAAACTTGTTCTACAAGGAACGTTGTAAGGGGTGGACATGGGCCTTAGAACAGTTAGCAGACAGAGAATTTTCTCCAATTCATAAACGCAGTTTCTAGTCAGGGCTGTTAGGGATATTTGGTTCATTTTTATGCAAAAGCATCAAAATTGGCCCATGAGTAGCTCACATCATGCCTTCTCAATTTCCTGCCGGGAGCCAAGACTAGGCCCCTCTGTGGTCGTCACAATGCAAGTTTGATTATGACCACCACATAGAGCTAAGTGAGCACCATCCGCGGTGAGTTCTCCACTTTATAAAGCCATAACTCCCTTAATTATTAACGTATTTGTAGGAAAGTTTCAGCAATTGTAGAGAATGCGTGTGTAAATATACCGTAGCTCTGATATTTGCAAAATATTTCATACGTTTCTCTCTAGAACATTTTAAGAGCATTTGCCTAGAAAAACATCTGTCTTTTCACACACAGAAAATTTCTGAGCAAAATATATGACAGATATTTGGTTTTTAGATCTACTGAATAATCATAATATTTGTCCCCTACAGAACCTGATAATTTCATTAAAAAAAACATTGATAACTGAGGAATTTATGGTTCTTTGAAGTGTAGGAGAACTAACTGCAACTATTGCATAAAAAAAAATAACGTGTACACTCTTGGTAGCCAAATCAATTTAAGAATATATCTTTTTTCATCGGAATAGATAATTACTTTCTTATATACATTGCTGTTGTTGAAGTTACACATTAATACCGAATGAAGAAACTATCGATCTCTTTATGAATTTTATTAATATATAAATATTACTAAGCATCACATTAATCGCACAAGGTATGACCAGCAAGTAACTCTCATGGCACTTTATATGCTTAAGCAAGCATGCTTTTCTGACTACAAGGAAACTACAAAATCACCTCAGTCATTTGAGGAGTGGGACAATCACTCACAAACTGCACCACAATTCATGTTCTGGTCCACTGTCATGGAAATTTTAATGCTGATGTTAAGTTTCGTGCGGTCATTAAGAGAGGGTGATTTTAAACTATATGTACAATCTTGTGATGAGTTGTGTGGCTGGTTTCTTGCATTTGACCACACAAACCATGCTCGTTGGCTTCCAGTTCACGCACGTGATATGATGCAGCTTCCTCACAAGCACTCTGAGGTGTATGATGAATTCATGAAGGGCAATTTGTGGTGCAGAAATCGGCTATTAAGTTCAGCCTCGTTTCGAAAGATCAAGCACATGAACAGAGCAACAAGAATCTCCAGGAGCATGGCGGTGCAACAGGACTCTATGAAAACCCCAGAAGCATTGACTATTCATACTGACAGGACCTGAATATGCTCGTATTATCAAGGAGTTTGAATCAGTGCATGACAAACAGCCCTCTTCTACAGATCACCGTGAGGAAGGACATAGCTTGCAAGTCATGTTTCAAAGGGATGTGCTATCATTTATGAAAACAGTTGAAAAGGTGGGCAATCCTTTTCTGATAGCAAATAAAGAGCTTATTGCTCTCGATACACAAAATACTGTGGAGCAGTCAGTTGCTGAATCTCTGTGTAATATCAGGGAAGTTGGGAAGAAACTCCATAAACTATATGTCACTGAGAGACTCGAAAAATATTTGCTAACCTCCCTGACCAAACTAAAGCAAAAAAAAGGCAAAGTCACAGGCATACAGAAACATAGTATGACTTTAATCACATACATCTTCCTCTCACTCCACTCACGCCTGATGCAATTGTAATAGAATTCCTCAAATATGAGAATCAGCGAGAACCACCAAGCCTAGCAGATAGAGGTATACTTCGAACTGATGTAAAATCAGACATTCTTCAGTGTATCCAGGCGTCAAGAGATCGACCAGATAGTTATTCTAGAGTCACTGTTGTGGTTTTGGACATGGTAGCAGTTGTCCACATGGTGTTCCCTACAAAATCAAAAACCTTCAGTGAGTATGCCATATTACACATTATCCTATATTTCAGAACTCAAATCAAAAATGGTACCCAGCATATTGATGCTATATGGGGTACTTATACAGATAAAGCTAACTTAAAGTCACAGGCACAACTACGTCATGGGACAAGTGCTAGAATAAGAAATGGTGATGGAAGCACAAAACTTCCAAGTGACTGGAATGAAATCCTGAAAAATTTTGAAAATAAGAATGAACTTTTCTTGTCCTTAAGCACTAACATTGTCAAATATGATATGGATGGCAAACTTCACCTCAGTACTTACTTTGACAAAAGTGCTCTCCAATAGGTCATATGAACTAGCTGACCTGCAGCCATATTGAAGCTGACACCAGGACCTTTGTTCATTTAGCACAAGCAGCAAAAGAGGGGGCAGCATATATTGGTGCTGTCGAAAGTGATATTGTAGTAATGGCTGCTCATCATTTCATTACCATTGGTCTCATAGAGCTTTGAGTAGGTTTTGGCACTGGGAAAAAAATATCGATATTGCAATTCATCTATGCTTGGATATCGATATTGCAATTCTATCTATGCTTGGACAAGCAACAAGTTTGGCACTTCCCTTATTCCACAGCCTCACTGGTTGTGATACATCTCACTTTCTTGGACACGGAAAAAAAGTCAGCTTGGGCAGCTTGGAACTGCATTCCAGACCTCACTGACACACTGATTGTTTTGACAAATGATCCTTCTCTCATCAACACAGAGCCTCATATGAATAGAATTGAACACCTATACTCTGTTTTTTCCATCTGTCCACCAGGGTGAGGTGTTTGCGTATGGCAACACTGCGTCCCAGGCTTTAGATAGTTACATTCAGCTTACATTCAACAATAATATTAACCTTATTTCTAATATTAACGGTGTAATTCGTGTAAATTATTAAAACACTTTTCAGTTGCAAATGTACACCCAGATATCCTTTTATTTACCTAAAACTTACACATAGCGTAACTATTTAAAGCCCGGGACGCAGTGTTACCATGCGAAAACACCACAGGCGGATGGACATATGGAAAATAACAGAGTATAGTTATAGTTATGCTTTGGATGTAAATGAAGCAAGACATCAATCATTTACAACCGGATGTAGGTGGTCTTTGGAGAATATCCGACCAACCAAGGCGGCACTGTTCCAACATGTGAAACGGCCACTATTACGAGCAAGCTTTTTCTGGAGTAAAGCAACTGTCCCTATGCAAACTAACACCGACTTCAGTGGTTGGGGCTAAGGTGAATGTGTAATGAATATGACATGATAAAAGTAATGTGGGAACATTCCTTAGAAGAAATACACATAACACATAACGTAATCGGGTCAGGGGTTAAGCAGGAAAGTCTGCCAAAAACCACAGCCCAGGATGCGTGTGACCATTAGCTCAGCATAAACAGGAGACGTTAACAACAACCTAATTCCATGGGAAACCTACTTCGGTTCTCATGAGATGATGTGCCTTAACCTAGAATAGTAGTGTTCGTTCGTACACATGTATCTTTCGTTAGGTTTGGTAGCCTATGGATTTGTAAACCAATCTGTAAGAATCACTTTTTCTCCTATCATCTGATATAGACATTCAACTCTTCTCTGCAAAGCTACCTCAAGATGTAACGCTTTGAGAATACAAGTATTTTTGCTACCTCTGTGTTTCCACGACATACCCTCCAATCAATTTGAGTAACATGAATCTAGAGTTCAGAAAATATCTTCCTGGTTGGATCGAGAGAGAGAGAGAGAGAGAGAGAGAGAGAGAGAGAGAGAGAGAGAGAGAGAGAGAGAGGGCTCTGTGAACCTTTCTCCAAACACACCCCTATTCGCTTCAGCGAATCAAAAGTACCCACGTAGGCCTGCTTGTATCCAGGTTCTACGACAAATGCAACCCTTATGGAGTACTCTCGCAGATGCTTCATCTG